>NC_062238.1:8451867-8751867 GCF_905475465.1 Pieris napi | reverse complement strand
AGAGATACAGAGTTTTCTTGGACTCGTTAAATACGTCGGTAAATGGATACCCAATTCAGAAACACTTACATAACCCCTTCGGCAAATAATAAGACTTAGATTGAGCAGATCTACTAACATTAAAAATACTGGACAGACGTTCATTCGAAGACTCTTCATTTGAGACCCTCAAGATACGACTGTCAAACTTAAAAACACTTGGCTACTACAACCCGGTGGATAGAACGCAAATAATAGCAGATGCGTCTCCAGTTGGTCTTGGTGCGGTGCTCGTACAAATTGATCGTCACGGACCTCGGATAATTGGGTTCGGCAATAAAAGTATTACTGATTGCGAGAAGAGATACTGTCAAACGGAGAAAGAAGCCTGGTTCTGGTATGGGCAGTAGAACATTTTAAGATTTATCTACTGGGCAAAGAAGTTGAGCTCATAAGTGACCACAAGCCTTTGGAAACTATCTACGGTAATAGATCCAAGCCTGGTGCACGCATTGAACGATGGGTTCTGCGGCTGCAGGCTTACATGTATAAAGTAGTCTACCGGTCAGCGAAAGAGCACATCGCATACCCTATTTCACGCCTTTGCCACTCTGCCTACCCAGTTCCATTCGACAATGAAAACTACATAAATGCAATTGTAGAATACAGCAGACCGATAGCAGTTCCACTTGTTGAAATTTAAACAGCCAGTGCAACAGACAGGGAAATAATAGCATTAAGAAGTGGTGTTTTGAAGATAAGTGGAATGAGTGCTATAAGGTAATAAAGCCCTCAGAGGGAATAAACTTATTATTCTTAAACAACGTCGTGATCGAGTTCTTGAGGCTGCTCACCAAGGACATCCTGGCTTTGTTGCCATAAAAGGTCGTCTAAGAACAAAGGTTTGTTGGCCTAAAATTGATAGGGATGCTGAAAGTCGTGTTAAAACCTGTAAAGGTTGTACGCTGGTTTCATCACCTAAACCTCATCCAACTAAAAGACAAGACCTTCCAAGTGAGCCTTGTCTTGATGTGGCGGTATAATTTTTGGGACCATTACCATCAAACGATTACCTACTTATACTAGTAGACTACTACAGTAGGTATAAGGAGATTAAAATTATTAAGAACATTACTGCCACAGAAACCATTATAAATCTCAAGGAATTATTTTCTCGATTGGGATATCCTGCAACCCTAACTTCCGATAGTGGCAATCAATTTACAAGTCACAATTTCAAAGCGTTTTGTAAGGAGTGCGCGATTGTAATTTACAATACAATACCCTGTTGGCCACAGGTTAATAAAAAAGGTAGGTGAAAAGGATTGGAAAGAGGACCTTCTAGAAAACCTTGTAATGTACAACAGCACCCCTCATACAGTAACAGGAAAAACCCCGGCTGAACTCTTCTTTCGTAGACAGTTTCGAGATAAAATTTAGACATGGAACATAAAGTCATATATTCAGATTTTATAGACAGAGATAGGGAGAATAAAGAAAAAGGAAAGGAATATGCTGATAGGAAGAGAAAAGCGGCGAATAGTCATTTGGGAATTGGGGAAAATCTAGACGTCAAAATATGATGAGAGGAAATAAATTGGCTCCTAATTGTGGTCCAGAGTCTCACACGGTAACAGATGTAACGGTGGAGACATTAGGGTAAGAAATGATTCAACGGGAAAAGAATACCGCAGAAATGTTGTCCACCTTAAGAGGGTTGAAAATGGTGAGTGGCAAATCATTAACCACCACGCAGACGACGGGGTGAATGGTGGCGAGGATGAAGATTAATGACTTATCATCCTGAAATGTGAGGGAGACAAAATTGAAGTTAATCTTCGAATCATTTGATAAGTTTTTGTTAATTTTAATAAGGAAGGGATGTAGTGTGCCGAAGCACACTAGTGGGAGTCAGTCGACTGCCTACCGCCGCAGCGTGCGGACGTTACTTGAGTTCGGGGATCGTACCGCTTATAAAGTGAACCTATTGGTGGTGTTTCTGAGTATTTTACAATCACAACATTCAAATTGTTAGTTTATACATTAAACATGCAGCAAACAAAACGAATTAACAGCGGTTACGATTTATGTGAACTATCGAGTAATGATCTCATTTGGCAGATATATGAAACTTCATTAGCGTTTCGCTTTGTCAGTTGAAACGGTAATGTTGATTTTGGTACGGTATCCCTTTACTGTGCATTCATTATACACGTAATGATGTATCAACAAGGCACATTAAAATCTACCTGAAAATGTTATGAATTATTTTTCTCTACCGTGATCTTACCTTGTCTTGCGTGTGTTTTATTTGACAATAATTATTAAGTGACGGATGAAAAACAAAAGCCAATTAAACTATACAAACGTATTCTGTTCAAGCAAACGTTCATATTCCTCAAACAAAATAGAAAAAATGTTGCAAACTTGACGCAGGACAGACAACACAAAAATTGTGTGCATTTTCATTTACTAACACACAGTTATTTGAAGTCTATGATATCTCCAAATATATTGAAAATGATTAATAGAGTATGAATTATAGTACCATAAAGAAGGTTCGGTGGCCGTCGAAACACAATTTTATACTAAAATAATAAGTCCTGAGTACATACCTCGTTTCGATATCCTTAACAAAAAGTAAGGCATACAATTGTCAGTCGTAAGGTAACAATAAGAGAGGTTAGACTGATAACCTATACCTTGCCTTACAATAATCATAAAATGCGCAAAGCACTGACTACAAAATATAAAAATTGAGGACGTAACTACTTACAAATATAACTGCCAAAAAATGAAAACGCATCCAATACAGTCCGAGTGATAAAAAGCAGGCCGAATTAAAATATTTTAGATCACCCTCATAAAAATTTATGAAACCAAAATTAAGTATTTCGAACAATTATGATATCATTTATTAATCCAATTTATATTACACAGTTCCAAAAATAATTAATTATTTAACATTAAAAAAAAAATGTGTGTCAACTTTTGTAGAATTTTTTGTGAATCGAAAATATATGTTCGTGTATTTATATAATTTTTGGTCTACTTCTCTAATTTCATACTAGTTCACGGCCCGAAGCCAAGTCAGCCCAGGAGTTTTTATCTATAATGAAATTCTTACAGGAAATGGTTATTTTTGTTGTTTTTAATATAATGGCTTCATCCTTTTAAAGATTTTAAAGAGGAAATTTTAATATCCTTCCCTCTTGATATTACTATAATACACAAAAATATTGACAGTGTAGACCTTGGTGAATAGCTTTTAAATTATGTAAAGCGGGAACCTTGTGTATATACCACTAATTAACGATAAAAATATTATAACAATTATTGTATTCAAAATATTCCTTACTAATATCGACCGGGGTTGTCCTGAAAACTACTTGTTTCAAGAAATTGTTACGTTATTTCGTAGTCATTTATCCTAAGATAATACTTGGGATACAAGTGGGAATAAAAGTGTACAAGAAAATTTATCGTGAATGTACCAAGACAGAGTTAGTGTGAACTGTGAACTAAAGTTTTAATACTTTTTCCTTTTTGTGGAAAAAGATCATTTTACCGAAGAGCAGTAGTTTTATGTACTTTGAGATACAGTATCCCCTTGATATTATTTTTTATCTTACGAAACAAAACGATGGCATTTTCTCGTTAGTCTTTTGTTTTTCTCATCAGAGTTTTTACGGTAGATTTTTAATACGTATTATTGATGCATTTATTATTTATTTATTTGAGGCATTGGGTTCATATACATGCCCATGTACCCGGTGCCTCAAATCAACGTAGATATATGAATTAAATGTTTTCTTCATTTTACTAACATAGTTAAAAGTATTACTTTACTAACAATATATGGACTTTTTAATGGTCTGAATTAAATGATTTTTTTTTTATTATATAGGTAAGAATTCTTCTAAATTATTTAAAAAGCATGTGTAATAATAAACTAAGTCCTTATTTAATTAATTCCAGAAATAAAATGTTTAAAAAACACGTGGTGATATTTGATATCAATATTATGGGGCATCCACACGCTGGCTGTTTGTCACAAACACCGCAAACAGCAAACGAAATACCAAACACCAACCACAATCACCCAACACAAACAGCCATCCACATGCTTGGCGAACGTTCATAACATTCCCAATCGACAAACATGGCGGACGACGAGCTTGTGGCAGCTATTACTTTCGGGTTGACATATTTTTATTATAAATTAAAGCAAGAGAAAGAAAAAAGGAAAAAAAGAAGAAAGTAAAGACGATGGTTGATGATTAAAATACATAGAAATCGTACAAGGTACTGCTTTAGACCTATTTTAATTTTACTTAAAAGTTTTTATTCGTTTCAGACAATTTATAGAAGAAAAATTTAATGAGCTAATTTTGATAAGCCTCCAAAATGTCAAAATCGTAGGTGCTGACCAATCAGACATTTTTTACGCTTTGCGCGCCAACGAAAAAGTGTATCAAGTAAATACGTCCGCCTCCCGCAAGCTCGCGCGCATACTGATCGCAGCCAAACGTGTGGATACGTTGCAAACTGTTTGCCAAACATCCTTTGATCTGGCAAGATAAACCGACACCAATGCCGAACACTGCCCAACACAAACACAAACAGGCAAACAACGACAAACACCCATCCACACGTCCGTGTTTGCTGTTTGCTGTTGGCTGTTTGCCATTGTTTGGCAAGCGTGTGGATGGGGCTTCACAGATTTGTATAGTAGCCGTAGACTAGGAATACGCATTAAATCATATGTTATGTATATGGTTTTCAAGACTTTATACTAAAATTCATTTGCTAACAAGAATAAAAAGTATTTATATCTATAAAATATTATTCGCAATAGTTTTTTTAAAGTGAAACTTTTATTACATCGTCTCAAACTTTTTCGTCTGTGTGTCGCATGTCGCGTGACGGTCGGCCGCGGAGTAGGGATAAAGTGAAAAGCGCTCGTCATAGCAGCCAAGGCCAATATGGCGGCGCCTATAGTTCGCAGCAGCTGACCGTGTATTCAGTAGTATATAGATTATTATTTAATATATGTATATAATCTAAATAATTGTTAAGTATTATGTATGTCGTACTCTCTAAGACACAGAGTTCAATATAAATATTAGTTGGAGACTTAGTCTACTTTTATTATTTTCCATTATTATTCAAATTTTCCAAGTATACAATTAAGATTAATAAAGCGATTGTTATATTTTTACCGTGATTTCTCAACCTTCGACAATCCTTTTTTTGTTTTTTTATGTAAAATTTGAAGTCAACAATTATATATTAATCCGATTTCCATAGATACGCTACGATATAATTAAGGTGGTATAGACACACAGATTTAAGTGCACGTGCGAGCCTTCTGGTAATGTGAGTGTCTAATGATGTGTGAGTGATTGTACAATATCCAATCTAAAGAGTACAGACAAACTCAGATGAAGCAAAATTTGTGGAACCAACACAGCTTGGCCACCGTAAAGACGGCCGTTATTAACAACCGTAACCGTTAGTTAACGGCACCGCTTTTCTAGGAAACCGTAGCTTTAGTGATATTATGTTTCACTAACTGTACAAAAATAATAATTTGTAATTATATAATTGTTTATTGTTATGGTAATGTTGTATTATGACAGTAATTAATTCTAATGTATGCTATTTCAAATAGCATTCATAGCAATTATGCAAAGAGTGAAAAAGTTTTTGGAGAAAGATTGAGAAGCAATCACGGTAACAGTTAACCGTAATTTGATGTTGTATAATCATATTACACACACTTAAGTGATAAATTATCTACTATATCATATATCTCCACCGTCAAATAAATCACCAAAGCATTTAACTCTCACATTACCTAACAAATTAGACTGGAAACTTCTAATTTCAACAGAATTACTGCTTTTATCTAATTTTCCAAGAACATTCGCGTTAAAAGGCTTTGTGAGTTGAAATATAGACTCTATTAACGTGAATTACAGTCTATTTTTGATCGGAAATGCTCGTTTAATCAGCTGATTGCGAGCAACTTTTATTCCCTTGTAAAGAACACAATTCGTGCTCGATTGAACACGGGTAAGTTTAGTTGGATGTGGTATATTAAGGCTTTATGAAAATGCCTTTTAAAAGGTTTGTAAGGAACTTTGTTAGTAACATGAGCTTTGAAATTGACAAACAGTACTCATTTAACTGTTTTAAACGTAATGGTAGGTAGGTAATGGTAACGTAACGTAAAGGTACAAGAAAAATGTTAATAATTAGGAAACCCATTTGTATTTACAAAAAAATTGAGGTGAAATGAGTCAAGAAATTTAACACAGGTGGAAATTATATTGGTGAAAAACGGTAAAGCCGCGCTAGTTCGGGAGGATTACAAAATACCTACAACCGTGACGTATATATTGTCGCTAAGCTCACTTGTGTCGAAATCACTTTACGATTATTTTAGTGTCTTGTGATTGAATAGTTTTTATTTATTAATAAAAAATGACACCAAATTGAAATAACTACAAATAATTAATGTAATACAGAAAATAAACCATATTTTAATGTCATAGCTTCTAAAGAAGAAATTATTAAATTTTCTTTAACCTCATTCAGCTATTCCATCAGTAAAACAAAGGAACATCCAAACATTCATTTCACTGTAAAATTGGGAGGCGATCAGTCCAGACGGTCGGATTAAATTTCTAACTCTAACTTCGTCGTTCAACTGTTTTGAGAACTAACCGTGGTTCCAAGTCGCAAGTATTCTAGATATTTTACTTCAAATTTGGAAACAACATCGTTCAGTTTGTTGTAATTTCAGTTATTTTCTGCATATTTAAACAAATAAATAAATATCTCCGTCTCTAATAACGAAGCGAGCCCCTATTTGAAACTAAGGTAAGGTATCGGTTTAGGATCTATATAAGTAAAAATGTACCCGTGAAAAACGTTCCGTAAGCCGTAAACTGCTATGACATAATAAATAAGGGTAAATATACACCAGCGATTTTGAGGCTGATTTTTTTTTACAGTCGCGTTATGATATTTAAACATCATAACCAGTATTGTTATGATGGCGCATGAAAAAAAAATCAATTTATTTAAAAAAAATATTAATACTAACCTAACCTAACCGAACTATATTAATAATAGGTTTTTTGGACAGCTCCGGCGCTACGGGAAATTCAGCCCCTCTGCACTTGCGTTCCAAAGAACAGGCATTTTCAAGCCCTGGCGGCTAAGGCTGGTCTCCAGGGTCTGCTCTTCCTCCGCGCCTCCTATTTTTTATATACACTCTAGAGGTAAGGCAGACCACGTGGGGTGCTCTGATTCGGTTTTGGGTACTTTTGTTTTTTGTTTTTTGCAAAAAAGGTCATGCGCCATCATAACAACTCATAACGAAGTCATAAAAAAAAATCTGCCTCAAAATCGCTGGTGCTGCGATACGGAATATTTACCTAAATTTGTATTCTTATTACCGCCCTAGTGTCATATGTGATTTTTGAATGAACGTATAAGCATATAAATTTACTTATTTCCTGAAATGTCAATAACAATTGGCCTAGGGTAGAAAAACTAAGGGGGCAGTAGCACCAATTCCATGAGCTGATAAGACCTTATTTACTTAGTACTTTTAATACTCATTACCCACTTTAATCAAAATATAATACGTCTAACATAACCCAAGGAAAACTAAGCAGTGACTAACCAAAAAATGTGACGATGGGCCGAGTACATATATTTTGGATCACCCTCATCAAATTTTACCAAATTAAAATTATGTGTTTCGAACATTTGGGTAAAATAAAATTGTAAGGTAGGCGTAAAGGTAATAGGTTGTATTTCTTTCATAGAGGGTAGTTATGTGAGTATTTATTGAATAAGGTTGATCTAAAAAAAAAGTAGGTATAAATAAGTTCAAATTTCATTTTATAATTCTTAAACTTAAACTATTTTATATACACTCGAAATAAATTAAAATATAAACCTAAGTAAAAAGTAAATGAAGTTTTCCACACCGCGATGGCCCAAGCCGAGGGCCTCGCTCGACGCTCTTGCGCTTGTCGCCAGTTGAAAATTCGACCATTACTACGCTCGTCAAACCAGCCCGAGATGAGCAGACCTGGTTATACCCCTTTGATGAAGGAATATTCTAGAACGAATTTCCTAGGTGTGGGACAAGGACGGTATGATACGCGAGAGAGAGGGAAGATTGAAATCTTCTCGAAGCTAGACCGAGCACTCTAGAACGCCGTACGACAAGGACGGAGCAATGTGCGAGAGAGATAGCGAGTACGCACGTTCTAGAATTGTGCGATCGCTACTCAGTAGCGTCCCGCCTAGAGAGTTCTCGAACATCGTTCAAGACTATTCACAGGAATATATAAGCGAGCCAAAACGCGACCGATTAGTTCAGTTTTGAATGCGATACCAAGAGATAAACACCGAAGTGACAAAGTGCGAATATAGTGAAGACAAGTGATAAAGTACCGTGTGAAGTGCGTGTAATTAAAGTAATTAGTGACAGTATTTTGTGTGTGTATTTAGTGAATTTTTGTGCGTAATTTCCAGTTTTTAGTGTTAACAAATTCCCCGTAGATTTAATTGAAAATAAACGCTTGAAGAAATCTATGGCGTTTCTATCCGATCCCCTAGCTTGTAACAGTATAGTAAAAATAAATAACAAGCCATATTAACAATATAATGATCAAAGGCTGTACAATGTACACTGTACAGACCCTTATGGGGCCTTAGCCTCCGCATGCATCTTTCGGCATCGCAATCGTGCTCTTTGCGTCAGATTTTGAACACCTATTCAAAAAGGTTCTTGACAACTCTATCCCTCCAATGCAGCCTCACAAAAATGTAATCTACAACTATATTTAAATGTATTTAAGCTCTATACAAAATGGCTTAAAATTTAAATTGCTATCTATATCCTGTAGAATTCTTTTAATTTAAATAGCCACGTGTAAATGAGTGCAACTTATAAAGTGCTTAAACCCAGCATACAACCTTAATTTGTTTGTAATTTTATTTAATATTGGTTATTAATTGTATGTTTACAATGTACAATTCTGAAAAACATTCCCATATTATATAGTGGTCACACCAAATGTATGCACTGCTTACGTACAAATAGAAATATATCGATGGATTATTTAAGTGTGGGGTTCGCTAAGTATATACAATAAGCCCATAAGCTCTATATTAGCAGAAGATCTCTTCACAAAGCAATCAATACCAATCTCATACAATATAACTCCCCACTACAAGGCCCCTTCTTTACGGCCAGTCTCAAACATCTGTTTATCTATTTTAGAACTAGAACTTGGCCTTTCTTCGCAATAGTATTTCTATTTAAAAAGATATAAAAATCACTAAAACTTTATATAAATCAATATAACGGGGTTATGCATATCATTACAATATGCAAGGACAACAAAACGTACGTAAAAAAAATACAAAGATTAGTGACAGAAAATTAGAGCTATCATGGAATGTTTTTAAAACGTAGGTCTATGATTTATACCTATATTTATTTCTACATACCTTCTTTTAATATCGAATAATATCTTCTATTTCTAAAAAATAATACTGCCGCGGGCTCAAATTGGTCAAATGGCCCTTATCCTCAGACGCATTATATTGTCATAGATTTATTCATGGCAAATCTATAAATATAAGTCTTAATTTTTTTTATTCCGATAGAATGCTAGACAACCCAATTCCACAAACCATCATCAACAATGGTGGATCTGCCACCTACCTTTGAAAAGTTTTTACCATAAAGTGCCATCAACTAAAACATGTTTGACTCTTTCGTGACTCTTCGTCTCTTAATAAACATAGATGTCTATAAATATGTGGTACCAAGCATCATTTTAAGCGCCAATGTATTTCACATTAGATTTTAATAATTTGAGAGGTTGAATGTTCTTGATAGTAGAAATGTCGAAGATGTTTGCAAAAAAATAAAAGATTAGAATATAGTAGGACTGGCCTTACATAGTCCTACTATCTGTCTCGGATCGGATCAATGGACACGTCTTAATGAAAAATATAACAATGGACGCTTTTTTCTCGAGTAGGATGGTTTTATCAAGGCTTTTATATGTGAATCTTTATGTTCAAATTAGATTTGTCGCTACTTTGCTCTGTTAAATTGCTATGTTGATGATACTTTATACAATAGTGTTATAAGAAATATATGACACAAATAGTGGTGGAGTTAATGTTTTTTATTGTTTAGAATTTATTCTAGAAATCTCTATTATTGAATTCAATTGTTTTTTTCTGATTGCAAGTGAAAAGTGGTTTCCTTTCTTAGGCCGGCAATGCTCTTGCGAGCCTTCTGGCATTGTGAGTGTCCATGGGCAGAGGTATCACTTAACATAAGATGAGCCTCCTGCCCATTTGCCTCCTAATACATTTAAAAAAAGTGAAATTGAGTCAAAACCAAAATCTCTATTACTTATAGAATCACTTTCCTGATTTGATCACTACTAAAAAGTGTATATGAATTAAAAATTATGTAAAATTATTAATTATTAACATCTAAAAATTATTATCCATTAAAAAGAGTGGCGAAGAGTTTATTGACAGTTCTTCTATAGTCGTATTTTTAATTAGACGAAGCCAACTGACAGTAGCTAATGTCACTTTGTAAAATAATGTTGCCACATTTAAAGTAATAGTGATGCGTTCAGTTCTTGTTCAATCAGATGAATGAACAATGAGTGTGAATAGTCAATCATTTCAAACAATAAAAGAATATTATTTCTATTTCAAAATTGTATAAAAGTGCTCTGATATAAGTTAGGTACTAGTACTATGTAACTACAAACAGTTTTTTGACGTCTTATTACAAAGCGCGGCGCGGCGA
Source organism: Pieris napi (assembly GCF_905475465.1). Classification (NCBI taxonomy): domain Eukaryota; kingdom Metazoa; phylum Arthropoda; class Insecta; order Lepidoptera; family Pieridae; genus Pieris; species Pieris napi. The sequence continues at coordinate 8,741,012 of NC_062238.1, read as the reverse complement.
CTAGTGCCATCACCGATCATTAATTCAGGGGTTTTTACTTTGTAACAACACTATTTTTATTTCATTAAAAACTGACAACACCGTAAACGTCAGTTGATATCGTCTAATTAAAAATTCGACTATAGTCCATTCTACGCCCTTGATATTTGGATGTTCTTAAGTACACAAAAGGTACCTAAATAAATCAATATATTTCAACTCATATACACTACAGTTAAAGAATTTAGAGTACGCCACATTCGTTATTTAAAATAACGGTAGTGCCACTTGTAATTTTTGTATACAAGATGGCCACCAAAAGTGCTTTGTGTTGTTTTTCAATTGTATCAGCAATATTATTTTATGCCTTCAGATACTGGAAGTTTAACATAACAAGACAAGGCCGTAAGCCGCAAACGAAATAATAATAACGGCTCTCAACGGTCTATAAAACGAAAGAACAGATTGTTAATGAAGTCTAAAATAGGCATTGTATTATTCGAAGATTGAAACCTTCGTAGTGAATATTCAATACTTAAATGTTGCACTTAAAATACCTATTGTAATTAAAAATAACAGTTGCGCCCATGTTCCTAAACGTTTTAAGTGTGAAACAGCGCAGGTTTAAATTTAAATTACATATAATTACAGTTTTTCCTCGCATGTTATGCGCTGCAATTTTCTTAACTTAATGAAAATTTATACTTCCGCTATTACGCTTAGGTAAATGCAGTCCTAAGGGATGTTTTTATGTAGAAAATATGCTTTTAATAACAAAAGACTATTTAAAAAGTAAACCTTATAAACAATTTAAATGAAGTTATATTTTGAATTTATTTATTTTGAATTTAATTTCAACTACACCTTGGTTAAGTTCACATCCTAAAGGTGAGATTGAAATGGCTTAAGTAGTTTTGAGTTTATTCGTAATAAATATAGTTTAAAAAATATTGTATGTAATAATTATTGTGAAAAAACGGGGGTTGCTCGATAGACGATAAATATGGCACAGAGCGCCCTGAGCTTTTTCACAATAATACCAGTATTTTTTGTTCATTACCATTTTCAGCCTAAATTAGGAATTATTTTTCACTTTTTAGTTTGATGTGTTTTAAAAGCGTGTTTTTTAGTTTTTTTTAACTATATTTATTTTTTATTTTTTAGTTAAATTTGTTTTATTTTTTCATTTTTTTTTTCGGATTATTGCATTGTCATCGATCTTTGACAGGTGCGCAAAGTTTGAATTAAATCTGTCCGTTTAATGTGGGTCAAAATCGAGTCCGAAGGAGTCGGTTACATACATACATACAGGTGAAGCTAATATAAAGCGTGTAAAAATACGAATTGATTTAAAATATTCGTTCCTTGAAAAAGAAAGTATTCGTATATAACTAAAAAATCGTATATCTTTCGAGAAATGTAGAAGGGTAATTTTAAATCAGAAAACCGCTGATCTTCATAAACTCAATTTTCTTGAGTGCGTTCAGTGCAATAAAATATGATCGATAAGAACTCTCGTTCACCCGACCCGTATATATTACCGATGGCTTCGACTAGGGCACAGTTTAAAACAGTAAGTCTGACAAATATTTTATATGAAGTTATGTATAAATTGACATATAATTAAAATATACATTTCTACCCAAAACAAATTATTGGGTTTGTTGGTATACCTATGTCAAACACACAAGGCACCTACTATCTTTTTGAAGTTTTTTAACGAAGTCTTTTGGCAAGGGAAAAATGATAAGACTAAATTTTTACGATGCGCGCGCACATCGTCACAAAAAACCGACACCCTGAAGCTGAAGTCAACATTTTCGTTTTTTGAAGTTATACTTATTTTGGCTCGTTAGGGAAAAATTATGAGACTAAGTTTTTTCTATTGTTAGTGTCGTTAATAAGGCGAAAGATAAATTTTTTGAAAAGATTTTTATATTGTTACGCCAAAGAAATATAACTTCTAACGCGTACTCATACCGCCTATGGACACTCTCAGTGCCAGAGGGCTCGCGAGCGCGTTGCCGGCCTTTGAAGCATTGGTACGCTTTTTTCTTAAAGTACCCTAATTCAAATTGGTTCCTAAGTGACCTGGCGGCAAAGATTATTATTGGGTTCTATCGCCATTGATTTAATTAATAAATATATTCTTAAAGTTTTCGACGAAGAGTACTGTTCTCCATATACATCTGCTTGATATTCTACTCTAGATATTATGATTATTGAATGCGTAATTTGATATTCTGCTAATACTACTTTATTGATTTTTATGAGCAAACCCGTGGGTTATAATATTTTTATATCGAAATGTACTCCGGCTATCAAATAATTTATATCAGAAAATTATTGGTTATAAAATGTTCTGAGAACTTTCGGAAAATGTTGCTGTATAAGTTTAAATTTGAAAATTTAACTAGCATTTTTCCTTGATACGAGATGGCGCCAGTAAGTTATTACTTTGTCGTTCCATTGTACGCAATTAAGGTCTTTCATTTTTGTAATAAAACTTCATTAATTATTGTACAGGGAGAGATTCGTATTTTTGTATAGACAGATTTCAAATAATCTTTCGTAGAATGCTATATAATATTATGTTGCTGCATATTATTTGAATAACATTTAGATAATAAATATTGCCCGTGTTACTCAGGGACACACGGGCAATATTTATTATCTAAATGTTATTCAAAAAATATGCAGCAACATAATATTTTGGATCTGTGGTTTGTGCCAATTTGTTTCCATTTTTAACTAACTTTTTGCCATAAAGGAAAAAAAAATAACTTTTAAACCTGCAATACTATTTTAATATTGAATACTGCTTTTTGAACGCAGTGTTTCATCAATTCAACAACAACAAGAATCTTAAAAGGCAGGCAGCGCACTCTCGAGCCTTCTGACAGTGTGAATGCCTATAAGTGGTATATAAAAAATGGTAATGGTATAGAATTGTTAACATTGTCATACATCATTTGTTTTTCTTTAATTTATTATTTAATTGCTGAACCGATAATAAAAATAATAATATTTTAATTTTAATGTTACTAAAATATAAAAACCAATTTTGATTGTCTCTAAGCGATATTCCAAACGTTAAAGTAGAAAGCTCCAATATTGAAAAGCTTTCAACAAATCAGACCCCAAACAGTTAGTTTTAATTAAAAGTGATCCGAAGAATTCGGACATGAATTTTCAGAAATGAAATGAATCCCGCCATAGTATAAGAATTTAGGGTAGGTTTCTTGTTCTAATTTTACAAAATATTTGATACACATAAAATAATCACACATTGCATATTGTTAGGATCGAATGTATGAATTATACTAGAGAATAGAATAATATTAATTATAATTTGAATATTAATAGTAATTCGAATGAGACGATAATAAATCCAAGATTATCAAAAAAAGTGATTCAGAAGATCTTCTAAAGCAGCAGTCAATGTAACAGAGAAATAACTTGCTTTACTCTCAAAAAAGAAGAAGAAAAATCTAGTCTTATTATTCTTAATAACATTGAGAATTCTTATATGCTACTGACATGCAATAATAAAAACGAAATTAAATAGTGATTAGTCATTTGAGATTATCGTTCTATATTTCTGTGTGTGAAATAGAGGCTATATTTGTTTGACAAATCGATAACAAAAGGAATTGGAGCTATTAAGTCAGTGGTTTTAATTTAAATACCATTATTATATTTTTTGAGTAAACGGAAATTACGAAAAACAAATGAATGTCTTTCATTGTAATGTCATGTATAAGTGAGTTTTAACATCAAAGTTATCAAATCTTTACAGTCATAGAAACACAGTTGAAGCTGAATTGTATGTAAATTTAATAATATGTCAATTTTAAAATATGTGCTTTTTAATGAAATAAGAAACAAATAAAATGAAACTTAATAATCTAATGAGTTTTTATAAACACTAAAACATTTTGAAAACTTTTGAACTCGGAATGTGATTTTTTATAACAATATTTTTTATTTTAAGTATATTTAATATTCTTAACCTAAATAGTAATCATAATAATATTAACTGACTAAATAGAAAACTAAAATAATACAAAATAATAAAGGCAGTGTTGGAAAAAAAACTTACACATTGTTTTGCTATTTTTTGGTCTGTATAAGTATTTGTGAACGCCGTCCGCATATATTATCGAGGCAACCCATCAGTTTTAGTTATAAATAAGTGTGTTGGTGCGTTTTTTAATAAATAATCTACTATTGCTAGACACTCCTATACTGAGCAATATTTGCATGTGAAATTTGAAAAAAGAACGACATGTCACGCAGTAACGACCATAAACAAATTGATAATTCTACATTTTCTTTTTAGTAACCAAAGTGTTATCTTGATTTTTGCAAATATATTCGGTTGTTATTTCCATTGTGTCTATGGATTAAATTTTTCAATAAAAATGCTCCTTTCATGGCCTCAATTGTGAGGCGAGTCGTTTTCTTAGGCTTAATTTATTTGGAGTACAAGAAACGTTCCCGCCAACGGCAGACGCCGTTATTTGCGGCCAGTTATATTGAGTGGAAAGTATTGATTATTTCTACTTGTTCATTTCAAATTGGATACGAAAAATATTTTATTATGAGTAGTATTGCGAGCTATAAGAGATATTAGAGATAAATAGAGAGCTATATAGATTTTTTCGAAACTATTTTCATCCTGCAGAAGAGGGCTATTCGTGCAATCAATAATTTAAAATGTTGGGAATCTCTGAGAGATAAATTTAAGGAAATTAATATACCTACCTTTCTCTAGCAATACATTTATGAAAATATTATGTATGCAATATGCATACAAAAATAGTGATAAGTATACTAGAATCGAACATACGCACAATGTTAATACTCGGAACAAACGCAGGCTGCAATTTCCCCGTACTAGACTATCTAAAGTTAGTAATTCTTTTTTGGGAAAGTGGATACTTTTCTTAAATAAAATCCCAGAGGCTCTTTTATCTCTGCCTTTTAATAAATTTAAGAAATGTATTAAAGAAAAGCTGTGTAAAAAGGCTTACCATAAAGTTAACGATTATCTAGTTGATAAAAGGGCCTGGGTCTAGTGCTAGACAGGCTACTTCTAATTAATTTGCGAAATTTGTTTTAAAATAAGTTGTTTGATGATTTGCTATTTTAAAAGAGTACCGAGAGATTTTTCTCTCGGCCTACACCCTCTGTCTTCTTTGCCGATGACATGAATGCCTACAGATTCAAATTTAATGATGTGAAATAAGTGATACCTGTATCTTATGTCCATAATAAACCTATTTTATTTTAATTTTTTATTAATAACGAATGTAAAGATGGTAGTTTGTCCCACGGCTAGACATTTATTTAATAAAATATTTTGGGATTTGATTAGCGTGCTACTCACCCCTAAGGTTGTAGTTTCGATCCCCAACTGTGGATAATTTATGTATCTTTTTAGTCAAAAAAGATGGAAAACGTCTCTGGAACATTGGCAGTTGAAGGAAAAAAAGCCACTGATTATTTTTGGAAATAAATAAAGACTAGCTGAGGTATAATGCATTCAAATGCTGAAATAATTTGTAACAGTCTAGTAGTCGCTTTTAAGTTAATCAGTGATAAACATACAAATATACAAATCGCTCCTCTTTATAAGTAAATTTATTTGCGCAGTTTGTTCATAAAAATACTGTTATAAAAAATATACAAATAAGTTAATTTCAACGGAGATGTAACCATGAAAACAAATGTTTTGTGTTGTACAAAAGATTTATACAATAAAACTTCTACTTAGACGCTTTGATGCAGACTTGAAGCAGTCTTCTTTTTTTTAAAATACGCCCTCGGATGTATACTTCCCACACAAAGTATAAAGTAATTAATTAAAATCTAGTATTGTATAATTTATTTTCTCTTTGTCACTACTCTCGCCCTCTGTCACCAACTCAATTCAATGATGCTTCTTAATTAATTATCCCACTATTCTAGGATTTCTAAGACATTCTTTGTTCGGTTGGAGATGTCTAAGAAATAAATGAATATGTATTATCTGTGTACGGTACGTTTCTTCAAAAAAATGAAGGAGCTTTCATTCAACGTGACTTTTTTTTCATGTTGTTGAATGTGTAACGACTTATATGCACAATCATGAAATGCTGTTTGCCTTTAAATAATAAAAAGATAAATATTGTCCATAATATCACTATATTGCTTGGAAAAATCGCTTGTTGCTAACGAGGCCACCTCTAATTCCTCGTTAATTGGTTTCTAAATACGTTTGTATAATTTGTGACGCATTTAAACAGTTTTAAATTTAAAAAATAGCATTATCGTTAATTAATTTAACTAATAACATTTTAACACTTTTATTCTATATTATTTTCCGTTAACATCCTTTAGATTCTCAACAATACTTAGACATTTTTATCATGTTACTTACTAAATAATCTCACTCATAATCGTATATTAGTTAAAAAGCTGTTCTACAACTATATTAACTTATAATACAAATACATTTAATGATAACGAGTAAAAATATTGTTTAATTCAAACAGAAATAGAGAATATAAAAAAGTTTTGGTCGTTCTTAAGTGAAAATCTGTCATAATTTTTTTCCACATAGGATTATGCCATAAAATCATATGTGAAAACCATTTGCATGACTTATTTGTGTCCTTTACTGCGATAACATTGGTACAAGGTATCCTTTTAATGATTGTACAAGTTCATTCACTGTAAAAATAATTGAATTGACATATATCAGGGAGTGGATTGAGGAAATCGTGTGCTCCCCTCGATAAACGTGTGAATGACTCTCAGGTCTCGTTCACTCACGAACGAATGAGAGTATTTCATTCATTGTCATATTTTTCGATGGAGTTTGATACTTTGGATTTTATAAATAAACACCAATGTTTTTTTTTTATTGTACAATTCACACCAATTGACCTAGTCCCATGCTAAGCTGGTGAAGCTTGTGTTATGGGTACTAGGCAACGGATATACATACATATTAAAGATAGATAGACATATAAGTACATATTTCAACACCCCAAGACCTAAGCACAACACCAAATGCTCATCCCATTGATATTGGTCTCGGCCGGGGATCGAACCCGGGACCCATGGGATTCGCAGTCAGGGGTACTAACCACTAGACCAATGAGCCGTCTAAAGTTTGCTTTAAAAATATATAATATTTTTGTACATTATATGATATAGAGAATCTGTTTTAGATACAGATTAGTCGGAAAATACGATGTATTTAAATCGTATTTTAAACATACTAACTAGTGAAAACAATATCGAAACTATCACTTATTTTTACTGTTAGGTACTAACTCTGAAGAAGTGCCATTACTGGTAGTAATGTTAAAATGTATAAAGGTCATTAAACCTTTAATAAATTATATTACTTCCCGATGACGAAGGAGAGAAGGCTCCGACACAATTTAAGGGATCCGGATGTCGATTCCGACTTGAGGTAAGAACTGCTTTCACCGGGGATGGCGAGGTACTTAAAGGCCGATTTACATTATCTTAGTGTTTAGGAGAGTGCTTTAGGATTGTACTTTAGTTGAAACATGTAAACGCTACTTGCTTTAGTAAACACTACGCTAAAGAAATTGCCTTTCAAGTTGTACTAAAGCACTCTCCTAAACACTAAGATAATGTAACTCGGCCTTAACTTCGTTCGCTCACTCCAGCGAGATTTCGTCCATCCTTGTGCTAGTCGTGGGAAACAAGCTTGCTCCGGCACAGCTACGCTCGACAAAACAGCCCAAGTGGAGCTGTCAAGGTCCTTCAGGCCAACTAGATGAAATAAAAAAATATGTGTGCGTGTACTAGGTGTACACAGTACACACGTAAGAAGTGAAACTTCTTTATGACCTTATTTTTCGAAAAATTATCTACTATATGCAACTTTACAGAAATTGGTTAAATAAAGTTAAATTAGATAAAGTTTAACAAAAGACATGAATACAAATACAATTATTTCATTTTAACTTATTACTGTACTACTATGTAGTACTAAGATTATTACAGAATTTCATTAATTGTAATAGAATTATTAGTATTACTATCATTGTTATCGTTATGATATATTTTTGTTACTAATGGCTTCGAATCTCTTCGGATCAACCGTGGTAGGGACAAGAAAAAGATGGCGCGTAACCGAAAAATGTGACAAATGTGTGTAAATTTTTTTCCAACGCCGATAAAGAAGTTTGACTTCAAAAAGCAACATGGCGCGTAACCTGCTACAAAATTTCTCCCATACATCGATAAAGAAGTTTCACTTCAAAAGATGGCGCGTAACGGAAAAATGTGACGCGTAACGAAAAAATGTTACACTAAATTTTTTTCCAACCCCGATAAAGAAGTTTCACTTCAAAAAATTATCTCTAATTACGGCTACCTAATTTTAACCCTGAATAATTGGTAAACAATAGTAGCGTATAAAACATACTACTCTACTCAAATAGATACCGCAAGTAGTTTTCTTCATACGGGCAAGAACTCATCTAAAACCTCGTTCATATTCATTACAAACTTGTAAGAAACTACTGCAGTTCATTATAACGCTAATTCAAACAACAGTGGAACTCGAAAGAATGAAAGTCTTTTAAGACAAAAGAATGTAGAAGTCTTTCGCGAAACAAAGAGCACTTTAGTTCGTGTAGTTGACCACTTCTTCATAAAGGGGAATCCGAGTATGCATGTCTACTGAATACTATTTGTGCTCGAGTGGCGCAAGTGGAGGCAATGGGCGGAATATTTTGTTTTACTTCAAGCAATTCCGTCGGTGTATGAATATAGTTTACTGACTTTTCAAAGTTAATTGATTAAGGCTGTTCAATGAATATAAAGTTTTGTGTCGAAATACTGTAAAATACTAATACTCTTGTCAATTGTCAAACGATAAATGTCAATGTAATAATGTCACTTTGTTACTATGACAGAATATCAAGATCTGTTTTGATATTAAAATTTATATTTAAAAGAACAAAAAAGATTCACTTATTTTATAACTAACTAGCAAACTCGGTGAACTCCGTTTGGCCACCAGATGGCTTCGTTTTATGTAACATTTCGTTTGGTGATCCCGCTTTTCTGTTGAATTTTCTTTGGTATAAACCTCACTGAGCCCGAGACCTTTCCAACGAATGCAAAACCGTGGAAATTGGTTCGTGCGTTCTGGAGTTATAGCGTCAGGAAGAAAACCCGACTTATTTTTATATAGTGGGTTAAAATATGAAAAGCGGTATATATAATTAAAATACTTTTAATTCTAAATCTACCTTGTTCATTCTAAATTCAAATTTCAGCTGTAATTTGACGATTATAGACTAAATGATTTTCAACCACTAATTCAATAAATAACTAATCAAAACTTCATATTTACGATCAGATTATAACAATATAACTGAATGACTTTAACGCTATAGTTTCTGACTTAGCCCACACATAGAACACTGCAATTTTGTCCGATCCCAGTCTTAAGTACACGTCATTGTATGCTCTCATGTCTTACATTGTATAATATACCTTATTTACATTGCATATACGATGCATATTCGTTTGTCCTAGTTTCGCGTAACGTATGTATTTCCTGAATTTCATAGTGATAAGTGCTGAGTAAGCATTTTGATGTAATGGAATTAATTATTGTAAGTTGTTGTGTTAAGCTAAGTAATTATGTAGTGTTTGTGCAGCCATTAAGAAATATATGAAAATTTACATTTTAAATATTTATATATAATTTCAACGAAATAAAGAAATGTTGATTAAAATCACATAATTGTTGCTGGGATTATTTTACACGTTATTGTTTTTTTATCTATTATAATGACGTACCTACATTATCAAAGACATATAAAAAAGCTTTATATAATTATTTCCCAAAGCAACTATCTCATAATATTCGGACGACTTAAAGTCGACGCCACGAAGTTTCTATCACCAAGGAGTCTTAATAATTTTAGGCGCGAAAATTATTGAGATTGCTATAGGTACTCTGTGGCATATTCAAATTTAGAATAGGGGCCACTTATTCCACATTTTACATTGAATTACACATAACAATTTTTGGAAATATGAAAAGAGGTTTGATTGTCACCCTTTATAGTTTGTTTACCCTGATTTTTTGACACTGTTATTATGCAACAGTTGTTTAAAGTATATTTTCTAAATCGTCTTATATAAATATATTAATTCTATTTTTTAACATTATTTAAATAAGAATCAAATCAAGACAATCTAATTCTTGAAACTCCTATTCATAAAACTGAATTTTATCACTCCTCCTTTACTGTGCAAAGTATCCTTCTATGGAATTCCCTACCTATTGATATTAGACGAGCTCAGTCCATAAATTTATTTAAGAAGCTCTTTTTTGATCATTTTCTATTTGCCTTGTAATTAGCTCTGCTGGTATGTACTAATTATTGTGACTCTGTTAACCTTTTGATTGTATTTTAAATTTTTGTTTTTACATATTTTTATTTATTATTATTGTTATTTTATCTTTAGATTTTACTTTATTTTAGTTATAGTAACGTGTTATTTTGAGTTTTTTTCTTGTTAAAATTTTTTGCATTACTTGTACTTCTACCCTCTGTAGGTGTTTCTTTTTCATTGTTCCACTTTAGGGTTGCCTGGAAGAAATCGCTTGTTAGCGATAATGTCGCCCGTTGCCTTATAACTTTTGTAACCTGTTTTTTTTTTATTTCTGTTATGTGTATGTTTTTGATTAAGGTAATAAAGTATAAATAAATAAGAATACGATTCATTTTTTATTACACGAACAAATACACAACTTTCGTAATAGCTATATATTATCATTTTTGATATTATTTTTGCTTTAAGCGAGTGGTTTGGGTGAATTTTATAGTTATGCAAATGTATTTAAATTTTTACCTAACCTGATGTTTGGAGTGCTTTTCAACAGTTGCTGTCAGCGAGTGACTGCCATATCATGTTGACAAATAACTATTTAATTATTTTATAACAATTAACTTATTTATCTATCAATAAAATGTCGGAAAATTTAAACATTAGGTAAGTTAATAGCAGTACAATACAATATCATTATAATTATCGTTACGTTTATTATACGTTTGTCGTTTATATACCATAATTTTACTACAATTGGTTTGATTCTATAATTAACGAAACATGGAATCTAATAGTCTAAATATAAACTTTTCGAATCGAATTTAATATACTTTTTTTAAACAATCTAGGTTGATAAAAGATACAGCGTCTCCATTATTATCACTGTAAATATATTTGGACGAAGTGAACAATAAAATTCCGCATTAAGATGAATTAAACACCATCAAAAACAATTTATGTCGCAAAAATGACAGAGCGGTCGTAAATACAAAAATATTAACATCCCTGTTATTATTGCTTCATAAACTTGCTGTTAAATTGTATTTCAGAATTTTATTTAAAAGCAATTCTGTGGTGGAAGTCTGTGGTCTTTAAACCGATACAAAATGTTTTGTTTTTTTACAGACCTACAGAATAAAACTGGTGTATAGATAAGGAATTGTAGCATATGCAATTTATTATGTTATAATTCTCATGTTTACATTTCAAATGTATTTTTATTCAAACTATAGACACTAGCACGTAACCACAAAATTGGTGTTGCTTGTTTCGCGCGTTTGAGTGCGTGCACGCAGGTAACCTGGGAGTAGCACATATACCAGTGCGCTTTGTGACTACTATTGTTAGATGACTAATGACTATGCTTAACTTTTTATATATTATTTTTGTAATCGTTAAACATTAAAACAATTAATTTATTTTAAAACGATGGTTATTTCATCTGCCCCAAAGAATTGTAACATAGCAATGAAATAATATTACTGCAGGATTTTTAATAATCTTATACATATTACCGAGTAAATATCTGTCACCTTTGAACTATAAGCATATGCTCCTTATTAGAATGAGGAATACCAAGCATCTGAACGACCACTAAACAAAGGGTTAAAGGGGAGCATTAACCCTTTGCTATCTTTAAAGCAAAGAGTTTTTAGGCTGAGATTCAAATGTTGTATTATAAGGTAGTATTAACGTTTAGAAAGCTTTACAGCCACTGGTTAGGTCAGCAAATAAGTATTTCATTACTATGTAATAAACTCGCGTTTATTTTTATTTAATTGTATCACTAAATCAACGACAATACGAAACGTATAAGATTTATAATTTAACTAGCTAACCGGGCAAACGTCGTTTTGCCATGTATATCATTTATAATAAAAAAATAGGGGTTGATCGTAGAGGGGTGAAAGTTAGGGGTTGTATTTTTTAATGCTGTATCAAAGAAATAAAAATAAATATTTAGGGTTGGACTACCCTTAACATTTAGGGGGATGAAAAATAGATGTTGTCCGATTCTCAGACATACCCAATATGCACACAAAATTTCATGAGAATCGGTCGAGCCGTTTCGGAGGAGTTTAACCACAAACACCGCGACACGAGAATTTTATATATTAGATTTAGCAGTCAGCATACAAGTTCTTTTAAAATTATAAAAGAATGTTGTGGTTTTAAGAAGTCTAATCCTAGTTACGTAAACAAAGTCGCAAGAAACCTATATGTGCTGGGTTCACCAGCTCGTTCCTTCAAAGTTGTTACATAATTCAACACTGTTAAGCCTCGATAGTTAATTTTAAAGTTTTCTTGCTTGGCTCTTAATCTTTTGAACGCAAACTGTTGGTCGACTAGTTAATTAGATGTTTGAGTTTTGGTTAACTATAATAAACTTTATGTTTGTTACTATATTTTGTTTTTTTTCCTTTAAGCGTAGTTTTATAATTTAAATATTTTTACCGTAAAACGCTTTAAAAAAAATAACTCACCCTATTATTTCCTTTTTTCCCGAGCTTTTTTTCCCATAATATTTTTCATAGCTTAAAACCTTACTTATTACTAGTTGCAACACGTTTTTTGGCGCCATCCCGTGATTACGAAAATGAGCGACTGCAGTGACATTTGTGACAATTTACATTGTTAATGTTTTTTTTTTTTTTTTTTTTTTAATATTATGGCAACAGCTTCAACTTTATGCCAGTTTCAAGTAAAAGGTTGGGAAACTACACGCGAAAAAAAATAAACAAAGAAATAAAAAAGGAAATAAAGGGATAAGCTGGTTAAAAATAAAATATGTACATAAACATATTACATCTTAATATTATTATAGATTATGAAAGAAGATAATACATTATAATACAATAAAGGATAAAGCAAAAGGCAGGAGATTTTAGTCGGAAACGGAACATGAAGTGATTGTAAAGAATTCAGAAAGGAGGTACGGTCATATTGGGAACAAGAAAAGAAAATATGGTCAAGGTCACCAATATCTTCTCCACACTCACAAATATTACGATCAATAATACGAAGCCTTGCTAAATGATGAGGTGTACAAACATGTCCTAAACGCATTCTGGAAATGATAGAAGTGACAGTTTTAGAACTTTTAACCTCAAAGAACCATGGTCTACTGGGGATCCTGGGTTGAATTTCAGCATAATGTTTGCCTTTGAACTTGCTGCTTCTCAACCAAACATCATTCCATGACTCCCAAAGATGGGTTTTCGGAAGAGCAGCTAAATCATGACAATAATTAATGTATGGGACGATGTCTCCATCCTTTATAGCTTCTTTAGCAAGCTCATCGGCTTTCTCGTTTCCTTTAATTCCACTGTGACTTGGAATCCATGCAAAGATAACGGTGTAATTTCTTTGAGAACATATTAAAAGCTTATCACGTATTTCGCAAATAATAGGATAACAAAGTTTCATTTGGAAAGGAAATTTTTCAAGAGATTGTAGTGCACTTTTTGAGTCTGAAAATATGATTGTACTTTTAGATTTTAATAAAATAACTAGTTCTAAAGCTTTTAAAAGAGCAAAACACTCTCCAGTAAAAACCGAGGATTCAGGAGGAAGTTTAATCTTTTGAATTATTTTATGTTGCCAATGAATTAGACCAACTCCAACACAATCATGAACAGAGATTTTAGAGGCATCTGTAAAAATATAATCCCAACCTTCCCAATTTTGTTCCTCAACGCTACTCATGAAACGAATATTTGTTTCCAGAATATCTTGCTTACGGACGCCTATATTATATCTTATATCCGGATCAAGAATTAAAGAATTGAATTGTGTCATAAATATGGGTAATGATGGAGATCGATGAATGCGGCTGTGTAATGTTAAAAATTTACGAAAGCTTATTATTAGACATGGTAATGATTTGTGACGCCAGTAACGGGATGTATAAATAATATTGTTCAATTCATGCAGCCTTCCATGTAGAGGGTGGTTAGAAAACTGCATAGATTTGAACAAGAATCGATCACTTAAAAATTGCCTTCTTAATTTTAAAGGAGGATCGCAGCATTCTACTTGTAAAGCATTGGATGGGCTTGATTTCATTACTCCTGTCACAATTCTCAAAGCTTTTGACTGAATGACATCAAGTTTTTTACTTCCCAAGACACTTCCTCCATCTAAGAGAAATGTGCCATAATCTAAAACAGATCTTATAAGAGCGTTATACACAAGTTTCATAGAAAACGGATGAGCACCCCACCATACACCTGAAAGGCATTTCATGATGTTAAGCAGCTGTGCACATTTCATAACAACATGTTCATAATGGGCAAGTCCAGACAATTTTGAATCCAATATAACTCCTAAAAACTTAATTTTTGTTTGGAGTGGCAAAGATTGACCATTGAAGGTCACATTTATTATAGGAGTTGTGCGTTTTTTGGAAAATACGACTATAGAACTTTTGGAAACTGATAGATCTAGGCCATTTTTAACTAACCAGATATTAAGACAATTAAGTGAACTAGACATGGAATTGCAAGCCTTAACCACAGATTTATCAACGGAATAAAAAAGAAGATCATCTGCATATTGTAGCACATTTATATGGGAATTTATAGATAATTCTAAATCATACGTGTAAATATTATATAAAAGTGGGCTTAGTACCGAACCTTGGGGAAGGCCTTTAAAAACTGTACGCTTTAACTCGGTAATATTACCATCTTTCTGAACGATTAATGATATGTATCTGCATGATAGTAAATTGATGATAAAACGTATTAATAACGTAGGAACCTGTAGCTCTAATAATTTGCGTTGTAGAATAGAAATGTTCACATTATCATAGGCGGCAGAGATGTCCAAAAAGGCAGCAACAATATCTTCATCACGCGAAAAAGCTATGCGAATATCTGTGGTCAATATAGCTAAATTGTCTATTGTAGATTTTGACTTCCGAAAACCGTATTGACTATTGGCTATTAAATTATTGTTTTCTATAAACCATTCCAAACGATTCTTCACAAGATGTTCAGCAATTTTAGTTAAAACGGAGGACAACGCAATAGGCCTATATGAGGCAACATCATTGGTAGGTTTGTTAGGTTTTTTAATCGCTATAACTTCTTGAGACTTCCATGTTTCAGGAATATTACCTGTGACCATGACGGAGTTTATTAAATTTAAAAAATACATTAAGGCAGTATCACCAAGATGAGATAAAAATGAGTACATAATACCATCCTGACCAGGAGATGAATCTTTAACATGTGAAAGCACACCTTTCAATTCATGTAATGAAAAAGGAGAGTTTAAAGAGGAAGTGTCATCTATCAAAGACGATTCCAAAGGAAAGTAGATCGATTCAGCAGCTGATGGAGGAGCTAATCTGTCTAAAAAGGCATTTGTTAAAAAAGGGGGAAGTGAAGACGATGATAAAGATTCTTTGAAAGCAGATCGAAAACGTTTAATACTTGTCCAAACTTCTGAAGGGCACGTAGAAGGAGATAAAGAAGTACAAAAATTTTTCCAGCCTGCCTGCTTTTTATCTCTGAGGAATTTACGTGTGGTACTAATAACTTCATTGAGAATATCTAAATTTTCATTGGACATGTCCTCAGCATAGACTCTCTCAGCTTCCTTTCTTCTGCTTACAGCAACCATACATTCTCTATCCCACCATGGAGGAAAAGGAAGCTTATTAGACGGATTTCGTTTGCCAGAAAAAATCTGATCGGCAGATTCTATTAAACATGTAGCCAAAGCTTTAGAGGAATTGGTCTCACCACCGCTAACTAATTCAGGCAAATCATTTATTTTAGATTCGACAAGGATTTTAAATGCAAGCCAATCAGCATTATTTAATTTATATTTCACACGAGGTTGTCGTTTTTGATAAGGAGAGCGTCTAATAGGTGAGGATATGATAATCGGGAAATGATCACTGCCAAAAGTAGATGATGAAGTGTACCAAGAACGAGAAGAAGCAAGATCTGGAGTACAAATTGATAAGTCAACCGCGCTAAGCTTTTCATTAGGCTTTGTACGTCTGGTTGGTGAGCCAGTATTAAGTAAACACAAATTATGTAAATCTAATATTTCAACTAAACGTACACCATTGGAGTCAGTAGTGCCACAACCAAACATTTGGTGATGAGAGTTAAAGTCACCCAATAGAAGGAATGGACGACTAAGTGAAGAAAGTAAATTATTAACGCTATTGAGAATAACAAAAGAGGAACGAGCTAGGTAAATGGAAACTATAGAAATATTATCAATTTTTATGCCGACAATATTAATGGCATCATTAGAGATTAATGAAGAAAACGCTATTTCAGAAAAATTAATTGAGTTCCTGACAAGTAACGCTACGCCACCATGGCCATCAAATCTATCATCACGCAAGCAGGTATATCCTGGGATCCTTAATAGGTACCCTGGCTTCAACCACGTTTCAGATAACGCAACAACAACGGGAGAATGTTTATTTATCAAATATATCAAATCATGTTTCTTTGGAACAACACTCCTGCAATTCCATTGAATTATCTTGGAATCCATTATTTTTAATAACATTAACTGATTTAATTTTTTCATTAATAGAGGCAACGTGGGACGGTTTCAATAAGTTTGAGTTTATTAAACTAGTTAATAATGCTAGTATCATTTCTAATACATCAGATTTTTCTTCTTCTTTATTTTTGTGTCCAACCAGAGCACTGCCATTTTTAGGCTCTGGAACTTGGAAATCTTTTAAAACATTATAATGAGCAACACGATCATAACCATGTTGTGGTTTACGAGGAGAGCGAGGTTTTAAGAATATTGTCTTTTTATTTGAGGCATTAGTAGAATTATTACGAGATACAGACTTCGCTGCGGAAGAATATACGGGTTTTGGTACTTCCGGAATTGTTGAACTTAATGCATCTGCGTATGAAGGCTTAATAGAAGAAAAATATTTACTGGCTTCGGCATAAGACATGCAGCTCTGAGCCATTTTAACTTTGATTTCTGTCTGTCTCACAAATTCTGGACATGACTTATCTATCGCTGAATGGGACCCTTCGACTTCACACATTACACAGTACAGAGGATCTTTATCTGACCTGTCACATGATACACCTGCATGTTGACCTCCACAGTTATAACATATTGGAGTCTTAGAACGACATTGAACTTTGGTATGACCATAACGGCAGCATTTATAGCATTGTATGGTAGGATAAATATATATTTCTACTGGAAGAGCATTATAGCACATGAAAATCCTTTTTGGTAAAACTTGCCCATCAAATGTTAATACAACTGATTCAGAGGGTTTCCAAGAAACCGAGTCATTAATTTTTACCTTGCGATTCAAACGTCTTATTTTAAGTATTTTGCCGCAGCCTATAGGTACGGATACATTTTGTTGAACTTCCTCTACACTCCAATCTACAGGGACCCCGCGAACTAGACCCATTCTTGTTACGCTGAAAGTGGGAATGAAGGCTTTTAACTTTTTCGTTTCCAAAAGATTGCAGTTAAGAAAATTATTGGCGTCTTTATAATCGGAAAAGCCAACTACGCACCTGTTTCTTCCTATACGCTTTACACTTCCGGGAATAATATTATTAAATTTGTTCTGCTTTAAAAAATTGCCAAATGTTATTGGATGGAGAATGGTCCCGTCGTCAGGTGAACTTTGAATACGTTGAACATGTATAAAATAAGGGGAAACATCGGTAGAAACATATTCAGTACGGCCAATCGAACGGGGGTCCGTATTGGTTACTGAAGTTGTGGTGTTGTTTAAATTTCCCGCGTTAGAGTCTTGAGAGATATTTGAATTTTCCGTGTAAGATGTTGATGGTTGAGAGGATGTGCTATGTGAATTATTATTATTTTGCAAGTGTGGAGATGACGTGGATTGAGATATAGGTTTTGAAGTAACCTTTTTAATTAAAATTGACTCATCTTCTACATTGCATAAGCTTTCGCACTGACAGTAATCACCGCTAGAACCACTACCTTTCTTTTTCTTAATTTTCGTACATTGCCGACAAAGGCGCAAATAACGTGTTCGTTTACGACTTCCTTCACCTGTTTGAGATGTTACCGAACAATCGGTATCCATTTTGTCAAATTCATCTTGTGAACCAACAGATACATTTGATCCCACAGGGAGATTCAAGCCAACAAGGCCATCATCCCCCCGACCTAGATCGGGGGGCTTGTTCATACAATATTTACAGAAATTACAAAAACTTACCGACTACACGATGACACTATACACAAATATGATATAAAGATTACATATAATACAAAAATTAAAACTACCAGCTTATCCTCTGCGTTTTAACTAGTAAAATTAAATTAAATATTCAACACCGTAAAAAATACGTCTACCATGAACGAAGTTTCCCGCGCTTTTTTTCAAGATATTATTTATATATCCATTGTTAATGTTTGGTTTTTGTAAAATATATTAACTAGCAGTATTACCCCATTCATATTATTTTGATGAAGTCTTAAAGTGTTGCCAGAATGCAATTTATAAAAATTATACTTAGTGATAATAAAAATAACTTGAGTATAATTGCATGTCATCTCAAATCTATTTTGATGAATATTAATTAAAGTTTTTGATAAATGATGCTCTTTGATCTCATACTTGACAAGGGCTGTCACAACTTTGAACCTTTCTATTGAATTAATGTTACAAATTTATATTCTATAAGTGTATCTTCATTTAAATAACGTATAAGGTCATATCACCGTAAGGAGTTGAATTTTTGTTTGAGGTGAAAATTGAGAGATTAGAGTCTGGCTAACGAAAGTAGATACTGGATTTTTTTTGCAAACTTTTTATATGACAACACTAAAGTTAGTACGGTCAAAATGACTTGATATTTTTTTTATTTTAAATAAGTACATATTAGTTTTAGTTACTTAAGATAATGTTATTGTTCTTTTACAGATAATCTTGAGATTATTAGCCAACGGTTATGAATTTAAGAAAAACAAAAATGAACGTTCATTAGTAATTGAACGATATGATATAGCTGCATGGAGACATCGCTTTTTGCGTACCATTGCATCGAAACGTGCAGAAGGCAAGCTAATAATCTACTTAGATGAAACTTATGTCCACAAAACCTATAAGCCTAAAAATTGCAAGCATCCACTAGTAAAATAAAAATGAATGTCAAAGTATCAAAGTGAGTTGTTCCAACTTCCTTTTTACTTTAGGGCTGCCATGCTGATATTTTTTTAAATTTGCCGTGCTTTTTCAGTATCAACTATCATTAGCCAGACTCTATTGATTATTGACATTGATGTAAAGATCTGATGTTGGCTACCCCAAATAAATGTCATAGATACCAATAATTTGTCAGACCTTTCTGAATCTTCTACCGCACTTACCATCGAGAGTGTTCAGAGGAGTTGTTCGGACTAATACCTGCAGCTGAGTTTCATCATCGGACATCAAGGCAGAAAACAAAATACCATCCGTATCACCTCGACGTCCACAACTGAGCGCACCACCACTATGTAACCAGCTGCCGACTGAAGTATTTCCGAAACCATTCGACTTAAGGTCAAGAAAAGAGCGTACCATTGGCACAGCAAGGCGGGAACGCACTTGCGAGCCTCCTAGCAATGTGAGTGCTCATGGGCGGTGGTATCACTTAACATCATATGAGCCTCCTGCCCCTTTGCCTCCTGATACATGAAACACGACCTATATTTAGTTCATATTATGTAAATAAAATGTCCGTAAACGTAATTGAAATTCTAAACCGATAAAGATTTTCTAACAAACAGTTCAAAATAAAATTCATATTCCATCTCAAGCCGCTAGAAACTTTATAAATTTTGAGTTGGGTTGGAGAAGTTTGAAGCGGACCGAAGAATAACCTCCAACTACGGACTTGATTTTCTTAAAAAGATGAACATGTGCTGATTTAAGTCTATATTGAAAGAAAAATAGACTGCATAACATATAGTACGTAGTTTTAAGACGTTGTTTAATAATACAAGAAACTATAATTTATAATAATTGCTTTTGCTGTTTCGGTATCTTATACTAGTATTTTAAACGTGTAGTTCACCACTGCATGGTTGCAAAAACTACCATACAATAAAAACAATACATTGATTTTGGAAATAATAACAAAATCTGTAAAACACTTGTATTAAATACAAACATACATACATGCAATAAAAAATAATAATAAACCTATTAGCACTCATCTTAATGATCAAATCTAAAATACTGGCTATTAATACTAATGATAATAATAATTTATTTGCAAGAGTATGGTACAAAAATATTGTAGTGATACAATCTACAGTTCGCATATTCTGCGACACATAGTGGCGTCTTAAAAGGAATTTTACATAGAAGTTACATATGTTATGAGCCATGTCATTATAGTAATTTTTTATATTACATTATTAAAAAATATTATTATGTTTTCATTGTCAAATTAAGCCCTAAGCAAAATTTAAGCTAATTTTGTTTTCAATTGTTTGATTTTAAACAGCCTCCTTTCCCATATAAACAATTAAGTAAACAGAAATACAAATATTATTACTCTGTTGGGAACTCTATCTACGTCACTTACACTGCACGTTTCAAGTACCTACTCTATAAAACTGCTTGAAAACAAACATACGTTTCATAATTATTCTTCTCATTTGATATCACCAGGGATTGACCCGCATCGGAATGTACTCTAGAGAACCGTAGGCAATACCCACTAAAACGAATTCTTCTAGCAAAAAAATATATAGGGGATATTAAGGGTCGTAAATATTTTCTCTTAAGTTACAATATTTGGTTTAATCAACAAAATTTCGGTATGTGTATAAAAAAAAGAGTGCGTGTACTTATGTACGCGCGTAAGAAGTTATACTTTTTTGGCATTATTAAAAATAGTTTTTGATTGCATGCAAATAATTAATTACAATTAAATAATCAAATACTGGAAAAGGAGTCATTATAGTCAATAAAGTTCAGTTTATATTTGAAAACATTTTCCAATATTCAGCGTGAAAATACATTAACAAATTATAAGTTATCTCCAAATATTTAGTTAAAAATTCTACCATATATAAAAACATAATCCTACATTTCATAATCAGCCCCTTTTCCAATTACTCCACTATAGCATGTGTACAGTATTTTCACGACGTTAAGCTGTAATTTAGAAGGTAATAAAAGCCAACACAGTGAACGAATCGATGTAATAAAATTCCTTGCTACTATTTCTTCACAAATAATAGACAGATTTACCGGTGCCGCAGTGATATTACTGAATATTTTATTTGTAATACCTGTTCGTGTCTTGAAAGTTGTTTGTGAAGTATGGGAAATAATACGAGTTTATGAATAACGTAAGCTTTAGTTTACGGACATACCAACGTTGATAGACGTAGAATTATAAAACAAAGAGGAGGTAGGCACATATACATACATCCCAAATAGGTAATATATGTTATTACTTGTAGTGGTTAAAGGTGAGACAGTCTACGGAGGCGGTATCCATTTTTATAATGATCGTTCACGCACACACGTGCATACACACTTATATATATCACGCAAACTCACATGTATGAAAACTCTTCATTCACTGTATATGTGGTTTTCTTTTATTGTATATTTGAAAGTAATAAGCTTTTGTTTCTTTTGTTTTATTTAACGTCGAAAAAATATGGTCACACAGGAACGTGTTGTGACCAGATTCTTTTCTTCAGATAATGCAACAAAAGAATAAGGTTATACCTAACTTAAGTTTTATTCATTTATAAAGTATTTTTCGATTGAAATGTCTCAAACACAGTTTTCTTTAACCGCTTGCGATGTGTTAGTAATGTCCATGGGGCATTATACAATCATTTTGCATTTATTTCCTGCGAGGAACTATCATGGTTTGCTAAGTTTAACAAATCAATTAAATGTCGTACAACCTAGGTTTTTCATTGATTAATTTATGTCTATGGCCATCAGGTAGGATTTGAAGAACTTTTTTAAATGTTTATATCTCTCCTCGTAAATTGTTAAGGCTTTTTGCAGTTTTTTTATGTCAATTGTAAAATTAATAATACCCTAGGGCCTAGACGATAACACTTTTAATACAAAACAAACTACTTTCATGAAGCGTTGATAACATTGTTATTTGTAAAAGTTTTATATTGGAAGGTGCGTGGGGAAACTAAAATATTCATGTGTACTTTGGGTTTACGTCCCGACCGCAAATAGGCTTCGAAGCTTATCGAAAACTCGAACAAATTATACATTACGCTCGCGACTCTACGCGTAAGAAGATACTGATATTTGAGGAAGAAAGATATAAATATGTACTCCGGTAATATTTTATGTAAGAACATAAATTACAAAACACGTTTTACCTAAAGCTGTCTGTCTCTTTCAGTTACAACAGAACACTATTTGAGAGAGAGAGATAGTTGATTGAAATAATTCGAAAGAGGATTTAATAGACGGATTTAGCTTTTATGAATAAATGCTTGTTTTGGGGTTCGCTAAGCCATCCACCAAATCTCATCTCATCAAGGAGTTTGCTGTTATAAAGGTGTTGTTGAGATAAAACAGATTTTTATGGCGAAATTGATTGAAAATAAATTTAAGTGTACAAAGTGAAATCCAGTAAAAATATATACAGTGTAAACTCTTTATAACGAGCATTTTTATTCGTTATAGAGAGTTTCCGTTATAGGTAAGGAAGAGAAAAAATAACCAAATTTAACCTTTACAATAATTTCTATTTTTTTTACTATCAATAGGTAAATTATTATAAACACATAAATTCTGTTAACTTTGCCTGACGTGTTTTGATATGACAGGCAATGTAATCTAAAAATAAAAAAGAAAAAAGAGTAAAAGTTGTCAAAGTGACAACATGAAAAAAATATTTATGAGAATTTAGAAATAAAAATTGATTAAATTAAATGGAATATGATGCAAAATGATGATATTGAATGCGTAAAAAATGGAAATAAACAAAAACAAAATAAAATAAAATTACGTTAAGTCTAAGAAACGGACAATTTAATAGTGGTCAGACAAAATTTGCTTATGCCTAAACCTGAACCCTTTTTTCTCAGTGCTCTTGCTTGTGCTCTTTATGCTTTTGCTTGTGCTCCTGCTTCTTCTTGTGTTGTGCTCCTGCTTTTGCTTGTGTTGTGCTCCTGCTGATGCCTGTGTGTTTATTTTATTTTCATATTTTATTTTCATCCTGTGACGAAACGACGAGTTACCAAAACCAGCAGCCTTCATTTTTATTTTTGAATTTGTCCTATTTTTTGTTATGTGTCCTTTTTAAGTTACTTTTTTGTGTTTTTAAATTTGTTTTAAGTTATTGTTTTTTGATATGTTAGTATATTAACTGTTATGAATGCAGGCCGTGACCCTATCTTGTGATGGCACGTCGATCGCGTCCCATACATGTACATTTTGCAACAAGTCTTTCAAATCTTTGAAAGGCCTCAAAATACACATTTCTAAAACACACAGGAACTGTATTAGCCAAACCAGTTCACTTTTAGAAATCCATCCCATTATTCCGAGTGCGCCTACTTTTGCAGCCAACGCTCCAACTCCTTTTCATACATTACTTAGCCATTTGAAAAATAGTATACCCATTGTTA
This sequence comes from Pieris napi, assembly GCF_905475465.1. NCBI lineage: Eukaryota > Metazoa > Arthropoda > Insecta > Lepidoptera > Pieridae > Pieris > Pieris napi. The sequence goes on along the minus strand of NC_062238.1, from coordinate 8,717,030 downwards.
AAAGAATCCCTCGCGGAGCACGAATAACTGTTGCTACACATTTGTCAAAATTAATCCAGAAATGTTATATAAGCAATTGTACTCAAGACTGGCAGAACTTATTTTTATTTTCATACAGTACACTACACATAATAAAAACTGATGAACCGAATTTATCCCTGACACAAAAGATAAAGAATAACTGTGCTGTAAGTTCCTCACCTTCTCCCGCACCTCTAATTAAACATGATGCCCCTTTTAATCGCAAAAGACTCATCGAGAACAAAATTTGTGACGGAGATCTTAAAGGTGCCGCTCGTCTTTTGTTCTCCAATGACGTGCTATCGCCAGATACGCCTGACACCCTTGAGGCATTACGGACAAAACATCCCCCAGCTCCAGTAAACCCATATTTTCTCGACCCACCAACAGCAGGGCAAGCATGCCTTCAAATTCGAAACAAAGATGTAACTGATGCAATTTTATCTTTTAAACCAGGTTCGGCAGCAGGATTGGATGGAATCTCACCCCAACATTTGAAAGATTTAACATCGCATTCTGTGGGTGATGCAGGCGAGCAACTTATTAACTCGATCACAAAATTAATAAATTTTATGTATTCCGGGGATGTCAATACAGAAATTGTTCCCATTCTTTTCGGCGCGAACCTCATTGCCCTCACTAAAAAGGACGGAGGGGTGAGACCAATTGCTGTTGGTTCAACACTAAGACGTCTGGCTTCCAAAATTGCTGTTCGACATATTTTACCAAAATTAAATTCAGAATTTGAACCTGTACAGTTAGGCTTCGGTGTGAAAGGAGGGTGTGAGGCAGCCGTCCATGCCCTACGCTCTTTCCTAAGTCACGGACAGCCAGACGTGTTGCTCAAAATTGATGTGAAAAATGCATTTAATTCGGTAAATAGGGATACCCTGCTGACTGAAATAAAACAACATATACCGGAAATATACAATTATCTTCTTCTCAGTTACGCTGATCCAACTAAATTGTTATATCGTTCTAATGAACTTTCCTCGGAAGTAGGTTGTCAACAGGGTGATCCCCTTGGGCCTGCAATTTTTAGTTTGGCTATAAATCCCATAATCAAAAATTTAAATTCTAATTTCAATGTTTGGTATTTGGACGACGGAACCCTAGGAGGTGATGTGGATACTGTGTTTTCGGACCTTCTTTTAATCAAAAATAAATTTGAAGCCATTGGTTTGGAGCTTAATTTTAACAAATGCGAACTTTTCATAAATAACTGCGACTTAAATTTAAATGATGTAAAAAAAAAATTTCAAATTTTGGCTCCAAATATTAAAATAGTTAACAGGAATTCCCTTTACCTTTTAGGTTCTCCAATTTTTAATGAATCTATTTCTGATTATATTCATACTTCAATTACTAAATTTCAAAATTCTGCTGACCGTCTCCTTGAAATTAGTCCACATTATGCACTTTGCATCTTAAAATTCTGTCTTTTCCTCCCAAAATTTACGTATGTGCTCCGTTGCTGCTCCTTTTGGAATCACCCAGATATTTTAACACCATTAGACGACTTAATCAAAATTAGCTTAGAATCACTTCTTAATATGCAGCTGAACGAGCAATCTTGGACCCAAGCTTCCCTACCCATCCGTTATGGTGGTTTAGGGATTCGCAAAATTTCCAGTGTCGCTTTACCAGCCTTTCTATCTTCTGTCCATAGTTCAGCAAATCTCATAAGTAAAATTTTAAGGGCATCCCCTTCAAACTTTGAGATTGCTGGCTTGGAAGAAGCTAGAAACGCTTTCTTGATTGCATGCCCAGGTCAAAATTTTCCATTATCTCTAAATTCACAGAGGAGCTGGGATGACATACACTGCAAGTTGACTTTTGACGATCTTTTGAGTCGTAGTACAGGTTCGGCGCGTGCTAGGCTTTTGGCCGTGGGTACGCATGAGGCCGGCTACTGGCTTCACGCTTACCCATCGTCAAATACAGGAACTTTTCTTGAGCCTGACACGCTTCGAATCGCAACCTGTCTACGGCTTGGGGTTCCGGTCTGCGCTCCTCATATATGTCCCTGTGGCAGTGATGTCGACAAGTTAGGACATCACGGCCTGTCATGGCAAAAAAGTGCAGGCCGCTTCTCGAGACATGCCGCACTTAACGATATCATACGCCGTTCCCTTGCCACCGTCAACGTGCCAAGTCTTCTTGAGCCAAGTGGTATTGCAAGAGACGATGGCAAGAGACCGGACGGTATGAGTTTGATTCCATGGAAGATGGGTCGGGTACTGGTATGGGATGCAACCTGTTCAGACACGCTGGCCCCTTCCCATCTACATGGAACCAACTACAGAGCTGGTGCGGCTTGTGAAGCGGCTGAAAAAAATAAAGCATGCAAATACAGGGGTCTGGGCTCTGAATATGATTTTGTCCCATTCGGTGTCGAGACCCTTGGTCCGTGGGGTCCTAGCGCTTTAAGGCTTTTTAAAGAAATTTCAAAAAGGTTAGTCGACATCACAGGAGACCGAAGATCTGGCAGCTACCTCGGACAAAGAATTAGTCTAGCAATTCAAAGGGGGAACGCTGCCAGTATCTTCGGAACCTTGCCTAAAGGGACTCCTTTTAATGATATATTTTAGTTTATGTTAAGTTTCGTTATTTATTTCAATGTATATTATTTTATTATTATTAGTTTATATTTATAAGTTTAATTTTATTAATATTGTTGCTAATTACATGTTGATGTGTTATAATAATTGAAAGTTCGATAATGCATAAAAATCATTCATGTGAACAATACACAAGCTCTTTGGTAACTTACTTACTTACTAACTCTATCTACATTAAAGCAAGACTCTAATTTAAAAGATGCGTTGATTCAATATGTTTAGCGGTAAGCTTCCTGGACAGTTTCCCTAGTTCTCCCCATCTAAAAATAATGGCACACGTGTTAATGCAATTAACAATAACAAACGCGAGACGGCTGTTTATGAACTCAGGTGTCTTTCTTAGAAATTACGGCATCTCAAAAGGTTAGTTTTGTAAGCTGATTATAAAAACAATTACACTTAAGTATGTTGTTGATCTCTATATATGAAAATATTTATTCGTAATAAAGAATGGCTGTGGTGTTATAAAGAGTCAATTAATGTATGGGTTTCGTGTTAAACCAAACACTCGTTATAACGAATGTCGTTATAAAGAGTTTACACTGTATTATTCATTATACGAGTACTGTCTCCTGACTGTATTAATCGCCTAATTTAAAAAAAAACATCTGATCTGAATCATTGGTACGCATATTAGTATAATCCTTTTTTATACTCAAATCCATCACTAATTAGCCAACTGTGAGATGACCTGAGCTTGTTAACACGAATACATCTTAAATAATTAAATAATTTGCATGGTATCGCAGGGTCAAGGTCATATCTGCGTTATGTCAAGGTCATTCGCATGTGAGTTAAACTGTGTAATAATATCACCGTTGTACTACAATTTAGTGATATTTAAATCTAATAGTCTGCGGAAAGAGAACTGCTATGAGAGTCGCATCAGTGCTAAATGACTTATTTTCGTGGCTCTTGTCTATGATTGTTATAGATCAGAAATCAGAAATGAGTCACGACTCACGAATTTTAAAATTTTATTCTAATTTCACGGAACATCCACCAATGTAGAATGGCGAAATAGTTGTAGTTCCTTACAATTTCCTTGTACATTAAAACTAGGCGATTAAAAAGAGTTTCTTGACAATTTTTCTTACCCACCTTACGCCCTTGATGTGGGAACTGGTAGAAAATGTAAATTTAGATGTCTCTTTATATTGACGTTCATAAGTGTACAATGTACATAGTCACCAATATGATCACATAAATTTTTATTTGATTCGATATAGAATATAGATGTATGTGTATAGATTTCTGTGCTCGAAAACTATTTTAAAAAACCATAGGAATTTATATAAACAAAGTATTTTATCAAGCATCTATCTCTGCACCATTATTATTTTTCGTCTATCGTGAAATAAGTTGAGTTTAATGTATAATAACTTATAATCAGGATTAAATCTTATATTCTTATAACTTATAAGACTCATTAGCTTTAAATGACCATATAGACATAGACTTTCTGTATTTTTAAATATTTAAAAAATGTTTCAAGCTTATTAAGCTCGGTTTGGAATAAGCACTTAAATAAACTAACCACTTATTCTGAAGCCTGTGAAAATCGCGCACTTTAATTTTACAGCTCGCACTAAGTGGGTTCTCGGGGTCAGGGTCGGAATGACCCCTAAGTGGACCCTTTTAATGAAGCCATCTAACAGATTACAAGTGCGTTTTACACCAGGTGAGCTCCCACGCTTCATACAAATTGTTATTTTAAATTGTATGGAAATTTCAAATTGCGTCATGTTGGTATGACTCTATTAATTTATTTGTTTAAGACTTTATTACGCACATAACTATAAAATATTACATTTTAAATAACATACAAGGGTTATCGTGTCTGTTAAGTGGTCTTTTCCAGGCAACCCAAAATAGTTTATTAATATTTTATGTTTCGAGATATTTGTTAATTGACACCATCATACAAATAACGGTACGCAAACAAAACCCATGAAAATCATTCCTATATTTAAGGTACAAATCATACGGACCGATGAATTTGATATTATGTTCTTAGAAGTCAAATAAACTTTTCGTTATTATTATTTTTGGTATTTGTGGTTAAGAAACCACGATAATTAGTTATTTCCAACGTTTTTTTGAAACAGCGATAAATAAGTTACATTAAATTACCTACATGTAAACGTAACCAATTAAAACGTATGTAAAACTCATAATTTAATCACAATTCAGAAAATTCATTAAACCACTATCAGATTTAATGTCACTAAATCAAGCCGAGACTTCAGTTACATACATAAATACACACTCACACCCTAAACGCACTTTGTATATATTATTGTTTAACCTTTCAATAAGTAGCTTTTCGATTTGAAATTATTGTGTAATATAGTTACGTAGGCTGTAAGATTTTTCTAAGTAAATAAATAAATCATATTAAAAAAAAGTAGATCAACGCAATCTCTAAAAGTTAAATTAATCTATCTACGTCACGTCAAACTGTTCGAAGATGATGAGTATCTTTTTTATATTAATTAATCGATTTCTGGTTAATTAAAAAAAAATACTGCCCTGCGATTCTGTAACTCACTTCACGCACTCACACAGCGGTTTTCGCATCGGCGGTCTCTCTCAAATCAGTCGTGAAGCAGTCATTTTATGATTTGGCATTCTGAAAAGGTGGGAGCTTGTACTTTATTGTTTATCAGAATGCCAAATCATAAAATGACTGCTTCACGACTGATTTGAGAGAGACCGCCGATGCGAAAACCGCTGTGTGAGTTCGTGAAGTGAGTTACAGAATCGCAGGGCTGTTCTCGCTAAAGCTGTCAATCACTACAAATGAATTCATATAATAAATTCACATTTATATTTGTTAAGGAAGTTTACGCGTATTTTTTCAAGCAATTCATAATTTTTACTAAAGGATGGGAAAGTTTGAAATTCCCAACAATAGTTACAGATGTCAAGCATGTCTTACAAGACTTCATGTAGGACGCTTGATGTCCTCTCAAAAGAACAAGTCTTTGTAAGCGAAAAAAATGGGGCATTTGGCTCATCTCCAGGTTTCGCTAGGGCATTTGACTTTAAAATTGTATCGTATTGAAATTATTGTATTGTAGACTTGGTAGATATTAGTTTCTGCACTAGTAACATTAAAGAATAAAGAGTGTTAAAACGTATTATAATTTCTTGATAAAGTACTTTTATGGCATTATATATACCTACTACTAGCAGACGGGCCAAGCGTTGCTGTGGCTAAGGTTTTTGTTATAAAACATAGTAGCAAATTATTCAAGGGAAACGGTAGGAGAACATCAGTCATGGGGACCACCATGCTTTTTTGGTGGTAATGCCATTAAATTGTATCTTATGTGAAACGTTGGTACTTTCAACACAGCGCCATCTGTTAGAATTGTGACTATCAAAAAATAAACAAATATTTTGCAATAAAATAATATTGCGGGTATAAATTGAGATGTAAGCTATTCTATCTTTTAATTTGGATCAAACTGCACACGGTGTGCAAATTTGATTGATATCGGTTCGGTAGTTTAGGAGTCCATAGCGGACAAACAACGTGACACGTAATTTATATATATTAAGATAAAACGAAACAACTTTTTAGTTAAACCGGTGCAATTAGACTGATTAATGGTTTGACTTGAGTGTGTGTAAGGTGTTTAATTTCGATTTAATATTGTCCTGGTTTCTGTTTACATATGTTTGGTCTAAATAATTATATGCCTTATGTATTTTTGCACTTCTTTCTTACCTTATCAAATTTAATTACTTTATTCTTTCTTAAAGTGGTTGTCTGGAAAAGTTTGCTTGAAAGCGATAAGGGCGCCAGTTGCCCTCTTTTTCATTTAATTTGATTGTATTACACTTCTCTGTGCAACGAAATGTTAATAAATAAATAATATTTAAGGTTTAGTGACAAAAATAAGTTAAAAATTTAAAATAATATCATAACATTCATGAACAATATATTAATTCAGTGATGGTGAAACCTTTCGTACTCACCTATACCTGCTTAATAGATGATGCCTTTTATAGTATAGGCGGGGCATTCATTCTGGGTCTTCCTAATTCAAAGACATGTCAGTTTCTTAACAATATATCCTTCGTACGATCAAGTTACATAGAAAAATCAAGCACAGTTTTTGTGTGATATTCACAAACGTGCTAATTGTGACCCCAGTAAGACATATTTATGTATTGAATTTCAACATACGTAAGTCATATTTCGTAAGCCTCGTTTAAGAATCTCACCCTAAAAGTCGAATGCTTAAACATAAGCTATCACAGTTACCTTAGGTGCCAAAAACAAAATAAATAAAAATTATTTTATATAATTTCGACGAAACATTGAGCTCAACACAAACTACTTGGAAATTAAAAGGAGGCAATATAAAGAAGCAAAAATTATTGTTAAAATTAATTGCGAAATGTATGAAAATAATAAACAATACAACAGACATCCCACATTCTTTTCACTTAAACTTTCTCTCCTACAAAGAGAAGCCTTAAAAACAAAACAGACGCGACGCAATCATTGTTCTTAATGAGACGTGCCGCGAGCGACTCCACGCAACTTTTGTGCCGGCTAACAATGCCGTGGAAACGCAAAACAAACCCTAGACATACAATTATGTACGTTTAAGTTTACATTTATTAATAAAAAAACGACAACGCACTATTGCGAATGAAGCGAGAATTTGGTTTATACAGTTATACTAGCTGACCCGGCAAATGTTTGTTTTGCTATGTATATTATTTCTAGGAAATAACTATCTACAATAATAAAAAATAGGGGTTGATCGAAGAGTGGTGAAAATTAGGGGTTGTACGTATATATATTTTTCTATGATACATCATAGAAAAATAAAAACAAAAAATGTTATCCAAAAAATAAAAATTTTGGTGTGGTACATTTAGGGGTTTGAAAGATAAATAGTAGCCGATTCTCAGACTTACAGAATATGCATAAAAAATTTCATAAGAATCGGTCGTTTCGGAGAAGTATGGGAACGAACATTGTGACACGAGAATTTTATATATTAGATAGGTAACTATGTCGCATTACTCTTGTGTACAAGTTACTTATACTTATATGTACTTGTCCCAGTCACAGTCACAGTTGATTTTCCTGGTGCGAGTCCGAATATCTATCCTTTTTATTTTCCTTCTGTCGAAAAATAAAAAAAAATTACTTAGGAAAAGTGCGTACCAATTCTTAAAAGCCGGCAACGCACTCGCGAGCCCTCTGGCATTGAGACTGTCCATGGGCGGCGGTATCACTTAACATCAGATGAGCCTCCTGCCCGTTTGCCCCCCGTTCTATAAAAAAAACGTCTATCCAAGTCATCTCCCATAATTTTGATCCCATCAGACCAAATATTTTAAAAGCTAGCCAGTTTTCACGTGAACGAACTTCAATAGCAAGTAATATATTTTCACAAATCAAGTACTTTTGCTAGATTAATTTTATACAACTAACTATAACGGTGAAACTTCACGGCACAGCGTTATATTTTAATTAAAAGTTTTGCGTTTCGCGTTAGTGTTTTAAATAACCACATATAAGTTCATATCAGTCGAGCATTTCATAAGTTATTTATATTTTAAATCTTTGTTTAAAAACGTTTTCTGTACGTTATACATTCGTAGGTTAGGTAAAATGATCATACCCTCGAAACATGCAGCTTTTCATTACTCACATCGCTGCCCAGCGACATTGAGACTGCTATAGGCTTGCCAGTGGGTTGTTTTTAAGTATTGGTAGCTCTCAATGTCCTCAATACAACTGGTAATCATAATATTGTACGTATTCTTAGAAAGGCAAACGGTAAATACTTATAATCCAATGTGATAATCATTGTAGGTGGCTTTTTGTTTTTAAAGTAACTAATATGTAATGGTTATGTTTTTTAGAGTTTATCCATTAAGCGTGCGATTCTCATCTCTGAGGACGTCGGATCGAATTTTCTACTGCATTTAACTGGCACAGAAAGGCTGATTATTTATTTATTTTTATTTATTAAGTATAAATTTTCAATAGCATAATAAAATTGTCAATATTGAATGAAAAGGAGGGCAATTGGCGGCCTTATCGCTATCGAGCGATCTCTTCCAGGCGCTTACCTACTTCTCATCACCAATTAGATAAAAATGATCACTATGTACAGAAATCTAAGGCCAAGACCCAGAGCACTTTCACTTGGTACCACTAGTTTTCTAATTATTTTAAAGTTATAATAACAACACATGGTAATTTCAATATTAATTGCTTACATAAATACCGATTTTGAGGAAAATTTTTCGTCAAAAAATCTCAATTATCTTTGTTCAACTAATAACGGCGGTGTTTCTTCTATGCAAAGTTAAAAATAACTGTTTCTGTTTGAAAGTACTCGGCAAGTACCAACTATAGCGCTTTACAATTCGCGACCTAGTTTTGCGTTTGCTGACTTCACACCTTACGGCTTCTTTGATAGTTAAAGGAAATACAGTTTTACGGGGTGAAAACTTTTATCACAAGTTTTTGAATATTTAAAATAATCAATGTGCTTTATATTCGTCATGGTCACGGGTTGACTGGGGCTGTTAAATGTCAATGCGGTGGTAGTTGAAAATATACAGGGTGGCCAAAAAGTCGTGGATCAAACGCAAATAGGTGATAGATGAGGTCATCAGCTGCAAAAAATTATTCTACGGGAGGTCTCTAACTCGAGGCTGCAGAGTTATAATTTATTTTGCGTTTTTATAAGAAAAATGACGTTTTCTACTAATTTTTATTAAAATTCGAAAAAATCTACATTCTGTATCTTTTTCATAATATCCCCGCCACCCAGACCCCACTGTGAAAAAAAATTACTCTACCGAAAAATGACCCTGTATTACAAGTTTTGGCGCATTTAATAGGGATTCTGAAAATGTATTACACATGGCCATGAGTCACTCTAATATCTATCGAAAAAGTCAGTTTTCTTATAAAAACGCAAAATAAATTATAGCAGGGGTTGAGCTCAGAGACCTCCCGTAGAACAATTTTTTGCAGCTGATGACCTCATCTATCCCCTATTTGCGTTTGATCCACGACATTTTGACCACCCTGTATATTTTATTAAAAGAGCTTTTATAGTTAATTAAAAACACTTTAATATTTTAATAACTTGAAAGCAACAAACATTTTAAACCACACTGTACAATTAAATAAATAACTCACATAATTCACGAAACATCTTTGCCGCGAAAATTCATCATTTATAAATTTTCCGCATGGCAACTGAAAATAAATGGCGAATGAAAATTCGAACTAAGCCATAATAAACACGGAAAATGAGCGCATAATTATTGTCTGGAAATAAAGTGTACTTCAAAGGTTCTTCGTTATATTAAACTGGCTTGGGTGGCCTTGCTCACTCAATTAATGATTTTTAATACTATCTGATCCCTTCAATTTTGTGAAAGTATATAACGTACAATAGGAATTTATATTAATGTATATTCCTATTTAATAAAAGAAAGCTAGACCTTCAATAAGAATGACGTCTTTAATTCGCTAAAGTTGTATTGTGTAATTCTTACTATACCAGTGGACTCTACGTATAATTTCAAGGTAGTAGTAACATTGCAAAAATAAAAGCTTTTTTGGGTTTTGTGTCTCCATCGTACTATTCAACTTTCAAGTCTCTACGTAAATTTTTTCAGTACAAGCAGTTTATTTCACCTTAATTGTATTGTGGCCATTAATATTCAGTAATGTTTTGATTCTTACTCTTGGTCGTTTATCCTTAAATCTTTAGGTACGTTGCTAAATAGACCTTGGAATGAAAGCAATTTAAAACCAACCCGTCAAGGCCATCAGTAAAATAACTTAATTTAAGTTATACCTCAAGAAGTAATTGGATTTAAATGTCACGCAATCATAAAAGCTTCTGAATACAGTCATAACAATTTAGTTTTATTCTTGAACTTTCATAGCTCACCTACAATATCAGTAAATTCGCAAAGTAGGTCGACTTATAATTTGAAAGCTAAGCTACAGTTTTGGCGGAGTGCCAACCCTGTCGAATTAGGGCGTGCACTTCGTTAGGTAAATTGATAAGTCGGAAGCGTCTTTTCAATTTTGCACTGTTATACTGAGACTGACTACTGGATTTTCCTAAGTCTATTAATGTTTCAAGCTTCAGTTTTGCTATTAGTTTACACCTTACTGGTAAGTGGCTAACGTAAATTAATGTCATTTTGAATAAGAAAAAAAATATTGCTTGCCCATATTAACTTCCACTTCAATTGTTTTTTTTTTTAATTTCATTTATCATGTTTTATTAAATTTAGTGTCGCTCATAATAAAATTATTTTTTGACACAAACTTAGAAGAGTTCTTAATATAGCGCAAATAAACAAACCTTAATTTTATTAGTCAAAAAATCATTGTATTTTGTGACCGTATACAAACCTCGTACTGTCAGAGAGGCGTGAAAAAGCAATGATATTCGTCCAATTGTTCCTGAAAGTTCTGGAAAATTGGTCGAGTCTTCAAACTACAGACCTAGAACTTTATCTAGATTATGATCAACAAACCGTATCATGCGACTAAGGTAAACATTAGAAAAGCCTGTTAGAGTCAGGCATGTAAGACATCAAATCACTTCCTAAAATTAAAATAAATCAGTAAAACTATAACCTTTAGGTCTGGGCCTCAGATTTCTGAATCTATTTCACTATAATTTTTCAATCTCATAGGCAAGTAGGCAATCAGCCTCCAGTGCCTGACACACGCCGACTTTTTGGGTCTAAGACATGTCGGTTTCCTCACGATGTTTTCCTTCACCGTTCGAGCGTATATAAAGAAATATTCGCTCTTTATATTATTATATACTCCATAGAAAGAAAGTCCATTGGTGGTTAGCCGGGGATCGAACCTATGATCTCAGGGATGAGAGTCGCACGCTGAAGCCACTAGGCCAATACTGCTCAAATCCATTCTTATCATACAATTATAAGAGCAGAAATCAAGTGCATTATGCACTTGATTTCTAGGTTATCCTGGGACTCACATTATATATACCAACAAAAAAACAGGCTAATATTGCTTCCATATAAGGCTCTTATAGAGCGGTGGAAAATTTGTTATTATTATCTTAATTAGATGTGAACTAAGGAAATGCTATTAATAATCAACCATAGCATATAAAATCATATATATATATATAGCATATCATACCAATGGACCAATGGACCAAATGGACCAGGTACACACGTTAACCTAATTGAATTAATTAGTTTAATAACTCTGTTGCATTTTTCAGCTGATTAAATTTGTAAAAAGATTACTTGCGCTCTCGAAAGCTGAAATTAATTACGGAAAATATTAATAAAAATTGATTGAATGCTTAAAATATATTTAGGCTGGCGTTAATATTTTGTAATGTACCTACTAGCGATGATTTCGGCTTCGCATATGGCTAGGAAATTTAAAAAAAATGTTTTCGTGCTGGTAATAAACGTGTGTGTACTTATCTATACGCGTCACAAGTTACTTCTTTGGCGTAACAAGATAAAAATCGTCTCAAAAATTGTATTTTACGTTTCTAGAAAAAACGAAACTAACGATAGAAAAAACTAAAATCTTAACTATAGCTCACTTCAGGGTGTCGGCATTTTGTGACGGTTTGCGCGCGCATCGTTAATATTTACTCTCATCATTATTCCCTAACGCGCCGAAAGAAGTATAACTTCAAAAAATTTTGAAATTGGTCACAATCTTATGTACGTTGTTCCTCTTTTTAACATGACTATAGATTCTTCCTTTGATTTGGCTTCCATTTCTATAACATATCGGAATAGTGCCAAATTAATAATAGGAAATAATGAACGCAATTTAATATCAGATATTCTCTTCAGATATATGAATTCTAGACACCGCTCTTATGTGAATTTGTATGGTTTTAATGCGAATCACCAGAATTTCTTGGATACGATAAATATACAGGTCCTTGCCCCATTCCCCAACCTAGGTCTCGGACCATTAAAACTTTATATGGAAATCGATTTTACATTTTATCATAATATACTAATAGTTTAGAGAATAGTGCATCTACCTTATGTTTACTGTAACGATAAGTTAAAAGCAATAAACAACAAATGTCTATAAATCAACATGCAACTATTTCATATTAAAAAAAATGTGTTTCTTTATCAATCAATCAATCAATCAAAATACGTTTATTCAGTCTGGATGCGTCTTAGCGCATGCTTATGAATGTCAAAAACGTTTACAAAATTCGCGAAAGAGCAAGACTACCAGGAGGCCTTGTTCTAAGAAGAACGGGCAAGAAACTCAGCAAGTTTTACCCTCCCTCTACATAACAATTATTCAAAGGAAAATGTCATAAATCACAACGTCATTAAAGTTGCATAAGTAAAAAAAATCTGTACTGTAATTTACCACATTCACCATTACACACATATTCACAACACTTCAAATATAACAAAACAAATTATAACAATATGACTAGAACTATTGCCACGCGTTTTTGTCTTATAAACGCAAGATCAAAAACTATTCCTAGTTTTATATTTTACACGACAGTGAAAAGTGTCATATAAAAACACCACTGCAGAGACAATTTTACATTTCGGCACTTCGTTATCACTGTTATCTAAAAAACCACCCCAAAAGGGGATATTTTAAGTGGTAGGGTTGGCCTGTCGGAGTCAATTTAGTTTACAGTCGCATACATGGAATTCTCACCCTTATCTATATGAAATAGAGTTGATTATTGAATCTGAAATTAATATTCTGATACTTTAAGAACTCATACAAATGGAATATTGTGTGGATATTGAATTACTTTGTATTTTTCTTTGTTTGATGATGGCTTTTAATATTGACGTTTCACGATGAGGATAGATAAATTGTGTTTACTTTGAGACTTTGTTTTATATATTAACAGTTTGTTTTATGATTTTGATTTCAACGAGATAAAACTGTATGTATTACGTTATAAACATATAAGGGAAATTGGTACAGTTCTTTTTATACATATACAATCTAGCTAATTCTAAATTACTATGTTGTCCTCAGAGGTAATAACCGAAGTATATGTACAACTTAAGTAATTGGTATTGGTAACCCGGATGATTAAGCACTATTTCTTTTAACAACTTTTTGTATAACATTTATAGAAAATTCCAGAAAGATGTCTCTTAATCTATTGTTGAACATTATTTATTTTAAGTTCGTCTCTATTACTTTTATTACCATAGCTTGCTCTGTCTTATACCTGTCGTATCTATTCATTGGACAGTCGGTCAGAATATGTAATACAGAATAATAATTCTTCAGCTGTATTGCTACAAGGACAGGCAGCACTTTGTCTAACCCTGAACCTGTAAAGATACGACAAGATCCACCATGACGTGTCAACATCTGGGTAATCAACCCCGTTGGTTTTATTTGTGTAATTATCGTCGAACTGGTTGAAACAACATTTAGAAGGAATAACTTAGTTAAGCAGCTGTTACGCCTTTTCCCTATCAGCCTTGCGATTCTGTAACTCACTTTTCGAACTCACACAGCGGTTTTCACAGCGGCAGTCGTAAAGCAGTCATTTTTTAATTTGGCCTTCTGATAAGGAGGGAGCTTGTAGTTTATTGTTTATCAGAATGCCAAATCGTAAAATCGAGTTCGAAAAGTGAGTTACAGAATCGCAAGGCTGTGCTTTCATTTAATTGGTACAGTTAAGAACTAGAATTATGCGTTACTTTAATATATTTTGTACACCATTCAATTTCATAAATAATATGCTAATTGTTAATTTATAAAATAAGATTATTAAGGGCAACTAAATTAAAAATTTACGTAGTTGCAATAATGTTACTGCGTTAACATAGGCTTAATATTTTTTTGTATGTATGTAGGGTAGTGTTCTGTGCCTTACGCGGAATAAAAATTTTGTGGACACCATCCAATTCAATACACCCAGGTTTAACCACCCACGTATCTGAAATAAAATGTTGTATTTCATTGAATAACCTGAATGGCTATTCAACCAAATTTTGTGAGGCCAAGCTTTGAAATGGCGTTTGGTTTGTGATGGAAATACACCGTCGTTTCCGGTCGGATAGTTTTGTATGATCAGTTAATAAACAAACAAGGACCGTAAAAACCTTTTGAAAAAAACATTCGAAGCCTTTTAGGATCAATCATTTAATTTTAAGGAATCTTTCTACAAAAAGGGGCGCTTTGTCCTTTGTACAATTTTCATATTTTCAGAACGTTTCTTATAAATTGATCTTTGTTTTGCATACATTGGGAGAAAAGCTATTCCTAGGTAAATTCGCGAATCACGTTAATAAACGTTTTAAAAATCAACAGTGAAAACTAGTGTATCGCAAGAGGTACTTATATATATAATTCTATCTTCACTAGAAGTAAAATATTGATGTGTTTTAGAACAGTTTACCAACTTATCGTCACTTTGTTTTGCAGGCTCTTAATATGGTTTGAGTTTTCATTTAATTTTGTTTATTACTGTTATTGTTATTTTTTATCTTTTTAGTTTTAGTTATTGTTTGTTTTATATAATTATTATTTTGTGGTTTGTTTAATTTTTTCGTTTGATAGATTTCTTTTTAATGTAATTGATGTGTATTGTGTATGTGTGTTAAATTTATGATGTCATATTTTCTTGTATTTTTTAGGCATACACATTGTTATAGAATGTATAAATAAATAGAAGTACGTAAATAATACGCAAACCTTTGTTACAGTAGACAGTTAAATTACACCATCGTGATAGTTAAATAGCCGTCAAGTAAAGCGCAAATTGTCTCTGGAGCGCATTTGTGCCGGCGCCGGCGCGGCGTGCCGTGACAAATCGTTTGTGCCATTTGCTGTGCATCGGGATTAATCTGTTTTGTATTTAGCGTTAATTTTATTCATTTAAATATAATTTAATTCTCACATATAATTATAGTGACGCAGAATTTTAATAATTTTAAAACCCTTTGATGCATAACGTACGTCACTTATTATATTAGCCTTTTACAGTGCGAGTATTAAGCCGCAAAGCTTTTCATGGTCTACATGGTTTTAAGTGCATTATGATGACACTACTAATATAGTAAGTTTCATATCATTACACAACATTTTAACATTTACGCGTATGTCGATTCTAAAATTAATCAAGCTAAGTTTAATATGTTTAAAAACCTTAATTATGTGTTGCCTACCTATGTGTAAACCTATTTACTGCTGTTATTGAATGGAAATTTGATGTTTTTCACTATAAATAAGCCGTCAGGATTAAAACCATTTTTTGGTATTTGATTTAATTTAATTAGCTCTCTAATTATTTAACAATTATTATTATTTGTCTTCAAAAGTTTTCCAAACCGAGTAGGAATTTAATATTATTTTGGTCTCCAACTTTCAGCTTTAAGCTTAGCTTTTAATTAATCTACACTTGGTTTATCAAATAATGTTTCACACGTATAAATTTGAATTATGACAATTATTATTTGGAGACATGATTATCTGTAGTGGTTTCAAAAATGATTTTTACACATAATAAACGCAGCAGTTATATTGACAAATAATACAAATAGTGTGACATTATCTCGATTTCCACTTAAGCGTCCCCGACAGAAAGCTCTCTATTTGTCACAAGCTCGTAACTGAAACAAATCTTGGCTCGTTTTTTACGTCACGTTGTGTTTTTCACGCGCCTCAAGGCACGCGTGACTTGAATAACACAGATTATAACCGGGTCCTATCTTTGACTTGATATGCGTAGACTTTATTTGACCTCATTTTTATTCTTATAAATCGTATGTCGTATTTGGTGACGCTAAATATACCGTCAATGATTCTATATTTAAATTTTATCGTACAACGTATAACTTATGGACAGAAGTCTATGTATATTGTATTCTTTTAAGATAATAACTGGATCAAATTGAATAAGGTAGCTTTCTCATTTCGGCACTAGTTCCGTTGATAATGTTTATCTACAGAACTACTAATACTTTTTATAGATATATGTGAGCCTACTGAGCCTTCCAAATTGAAACACTATTTGTAATGTATTGGTTTTTATTGTCATCTTTATAATTCGTCGATACTTATTATTATTATTAAGCCTCCATTTATTACAAACTATATAAACATATTTTATTAAAATACGATTGCGTTATGTTATGCCTATAAATTTATAGGAGCTAATTTGCTTTTTTAACTTTTTGCCTGTGTTGTATATAAAATATCAGTATTAATTTCTGCGAGCTTTAAAATTATCTTTAAAACAGTAACACACGGCACATACAATATAACAAACGTCTAGTATTCGAACTACGACTGGTTAAGTATAGAACCCCGGTATTTTTTTCTTGTAATCATGCAATCAAATATATAGTATTTTCAATTTTCTTAACTAAAATAAAAATATAGAAGGTTCGGTCTCTGTGCCAGTGTACCTTTAACGTTGGCAGCATCTCCCCGCTGTATTGCGATACTTAATCGTTGAGCGAGTAAAGCACCAGCTCTGGGACCACCGGTACTATTTACCAGGCGCGAACTTAAAACTTTAATTAGCGCCTGAGCACTTGAACCTCTACTATATAAAAATCTAATATTCACGAAACACTTTAAATTTATACCGCATTAAATAAATATTAGTGTTTGGTTGTCTCTTTAGCGTTTGGAACCCCATCTTGGATAGGCTTTCTCCAGCTTATGCCATTCTTTATTCCTGGACTCTTCCATACATTGCTTGATCTCTACAGCTCTGTTATCCTCAGTGATTTTATCGTCGATTACATAAGATGTATTTAATCTTTATCCAACTCTTTAATGTGAACGTTTTTTAATATAGGTATTTGTAATAGGGAAAATGAACCCAAAGAAGCATATTGGTTGTCACCGTCGAAGCGTACTTATTTATTTACGTATGTACTCGATAACTACATTATTATATAATAAATATGATGAAATTTATCAAATGTATAACAGATTTGAGAAATATAATTTAAATTTGTTTGAACAGTGATTTATTTTATAGATATAATTTATAATCAAGTTTGAAGTAGTAATGAGATAAGCTAATACAAAATACATGGATGTTCGTCTCAGCCGGGGATCGAACCCGGGACCCATGGATTCGCAGTCAGGGGTACTAACCACTAGACCAATGAGTCATCAAATTTAAAAGATTAGGCTAGTTGTAAATGCTGCCTCAGTTTTCTCAACCAACTCGGATCACTCTTGAACCGAGAATCGAACCTATAACCACTAAACTACAATTATGTTAGTAAGTCATTATTTAATTTGATCTAAAAATATTCCAGATAAACAACAATCATAAGACACAAACGATAAATAATCAAATGTTTGTATTGAGCTAATTAATATTGTTATCAAACATACGATACTTGTGATCAAATGTTATTCAAAACCTAGAGAGTATATACAATATACTTTATTTTGATATATTCTAATATTTAGTTAAATGTATCAACATCACAATATTTTTTTAGGTTCATTATATTCTACGGAAACGTAAAATATATTTTTCGTCACAATTTATTTTGGAGATAAGAAATCTATCTCTATTAAATATGAATCAACTGACAACTCAATACATCTATGGTAATAAATAAATTATAAAAAAAAAAGTTTTATAACAACGCTGGTATTTTTTTAAACCGCAATTGCCGTATGGTTATTATTTCGTATCCAAAGTCAATTTGATAGTCTCATCATAAATAGAAATACCGCAAACCACAATTCTAATAGTTAAAACATAAATCAAACTAATACACAAGCGTTTACGGTTCCAACAACTTCTTTAAACGCTATAAATCATAGATTTATAAATACTCAAATTTCTGAACCCCACGCAATGCCTCCTTTGTTCACAAAATTAAGTACATACCAATTTTAGCCGGGTTCCCAATAACAGTTCCAAATAGTAACGCGAAAATGCACGCACAAATCATTTTGTTCACTTATTATAACACCCGTAGCATTTCGTTACGTTATGTACCGATGCGTAGCCGTTCGCTACGCCCGCTCTCTACGAACGCGGCAGACCGACTGAGCTGGCTTCGGTACTACAAAATATGTTATTGATTCTTTAAATGTTATTTTCGGTGATTTCACATGTTATTAGGACTGATTGTTATTAAACAAATTGTTATTTTTAAATGTTTTCTTATAGCAATCAATTTATTATATAAATTAATATAATAATTTTTATAGTCACATATTTTCTTGTTAAAGGAAATGTTTATTTTGAAATAAGAACTATGACTCGATAGTTTGAATAGCTAGCACATGAAAAGGCGATATATATTCACGATTTTTCGTCTATGTTTTCCTTAAGAAGCGCGATCATCATCTATATTTGAGATTGGAATATTGGCGTTACAATGTTACATTTATTCATCGTTGTTTTATAGATTTTCCTTGACTGTACTGTTTGTCTTAAGAAGTTTAAATAGTTTCAACAGATTTTAAATCTATGAAATGTCATACTCAGTTACGAAGTCAAAATAATTTAAAAATTCAATTGTACTTATTTTTATTAATTAAAAAATACATCAAATTATATTCTGCTTAATAGATTAGAAGTTTTTAAAACGTTGGTGTCTAGTTGTGGATCAGTGTTTAATTTGGTTCGAAAAAAAATTATTTATTTATTTACACTTCGTTGCAATAAAAATAAAAGAAACACAATACTTAAAAATTATAAGGGATGCAACGGGCGGCCTTATCGCTGATAAGCGATCTCTTCCAGGCAACCCTAGACAAAGAGAAAAACTAAAAAAAAAGAAATATGATAAGTGCGAGAAGTGCAGAACCAAATGTTATATAAAATATATATATATATATATATATATTTATATATATAAATTATGTACTTGCTTATAAAGAAAAATTACTCACTCACATATTTCACTGGAAATTTTAAATTCATTATTACAATTGAAAACAATTCCATTTTAATAAAAATTCTATAGCCTATGGTTATAGTTAACTAAATAACGTACAAATATTACTTTTATCGCAGACACAGGTGGTTTGAAACGCGACAGATGTAGTTAAGAATTAATTGTTTAACTGTTATGTCAAACGGATTTACAGTTGCGGAAAACTTAATTTAATTATTTTGTTACGCTTAAACTTTGATTTAAAATGAAGCTGAACATGCCACTGCATAGTGTAAACATCGTATGTTTATAAACTACCGTACATTAAGACAAGACTCGTCAGTTAAGAGACAGTAGGACAAAAAAAAAATGTTACTAATAAAAGGACGCGAGGGAGACAATGATACAAAATTAATATTCAATTAAAAGATAATCAAATAATTATATAAAAAAATGATATTAATAAGATTAAACCTAAAATCTTTTAAATTACTATAACAAAAAACAATAACTAACCTTAAAATATAATATTTTTTTTTTATTGAAACCTTTATGCAAGGCTAGTTCTTCGGTCTTCTGTGATGTCAACTAACCTTTTTGCTTTTTCTTTAAAAAGCAAAAAGGTGAGTCATTGTATGTCTTTATGTTACTAATTGTATGTCTTTCTTCCATGTTATCATGTTACCTATTAGTAAGGCCAAAATATTTTCTGCATTAGTACCTTTTGACCATCCCCCATCTTCCAACTTAAATATACTTCTGGAATTTACGTTCTCAACGTTTTTGGAACGAAGTTCCTTATCGCGCGTTGTGAAAGGGGGCTAGACGGAATAAATTCTTACGAAAAGTTGTCACGACACTTTTTTGCTATTTGCTATTGTAATCCACCGGTTCTCGTCCGACCACCGAAGTTAAGCAACGTCGGGCGAGGTCAGTACTTGGATGGGTGACCGCCTGGGAACACCTCGTGATGTTGGCTTTTTTTTCGTCGTAAGATTGGTTTCGAGAAAATCTATTTTACTGTTATGATACCAATTAACATATAAATTAATCGAAAGGAATTTCGTTCCATCCGGGTGTCCCTTGACACCCCTAAAGTTTTTTAATAATAAATTATTATTATTAAAAACGTTGTTTAGTAATTTTTGTTCTACCCACAAATCTTTTTTCCTTTATAAAATGAAAACTGCTCTTGAGAGTTAAGGCTACCAATTGCATCGTTTAAATTATATATTAGTGTTTCTTGTATCATTTTCTGTTTATGTCAATACGTGACAGGTGTTTATAAGCTATGGTTAACATGCGTAAAAATAATAAGTTGACTTTAATTAATATTTGAATTATAATTATATAAGAAAAAACAATAGCAAAATCAACTGCCAGGAATTCTCGTTTTGCATTAAAATATATCACAACGTTGTTTCGCAAATTTTCGCAAGAAAATATTTTTATCAACAAACGGTATACTGATATAAATATTTTTGAATTAGTCTGCGAAGCGTCCAATTATAGCATTCGGTCCCAAAGGCTAACATCAAAGTGTTTGGGTCAAAGAATTTTTACCCTCAACTTTGAATACACTACCCTTATAGATTGGAGATATAACGTCGATAGAAATCACTATTAGGATTTTGTAGGATATATGAGAGAGTTATTTGAGCATTCATTCTTCAAATCTTTTAACAAAACAGTTTTATATCCTGGTATTTAACAATAAGATGATACATATGGACTCCTTTTATATTAAAATACAATTATGTTAATAGATTAAGAATTAATATGCAACAACCAAATTACAGAATATAAAAGTAATACCTACTTAGTAATCTTAAAAAATATAATAAAATAACTTAAATATATATCTAAAAGGAGTCACTTTCGCAAGGTTGCGAAGATACTGGCAGCGTTTCCCGTTCGTTGTTTCTTTTTTTTTAAAAGCAAATAGCAAAAAGGTTAGTCAACACAGGAGACCAAAGAGCTGGGTACCTCGGACAAAGATTTGGTCTAGCTATTCAAAGTGTCAACGCTGCCAGTATCTTCGGAACCTTGCCCAAAGGGACTACTTTTAATAATATACATATTAAACGAAATAGAATGTTTAAGACACACAGCAAATGTTACATAAACAAAAGTGAAATATTAAATAAATATCACTATATACAAATATATAAATATTTTTCTACAGGAAAATTGGTGGCTATCTTCAGCATAAGCATTCGTACCGTGTCAGATAGGATTTTTTTTATAAAACACATAATTGTCAAGGGTACAATTCGTGTACACTTATGAACATACATTTAATGACTTTAAATTTACTAACAATTGAATTACTAGCTTGTATCGCTGTAGTAAAAATATTAATTTTTTTTTAAAAGAATTGTACTTTAAAATTTAAAAATGTCTATTGTATAGGTACCCATAAATATTTCACTCGTTAGTAATAGAATAGTAAGTGGTATCTACGTAATAAAATGCATCAACTGACATTGCAACGCCCAAATTGCGCTTTTGTACAGCTGTAGTGCTGGTCTGATTAATGAATTGGAAACGAATTCTTTTGTTTTTTTTATGTTACAGGAGGCAAATGGGCAGGAGGCTCACCTGAGGTTAAGTGATACCGCCCATGGACACTCACACCGCCAGAACCGTCAGCCTTTTAAGAATTGGTACGCTCTTTTTGGTTCGGAACTACTTCAGTGGGCAGCTGCTTCCACATAGTGGTGGTGCGCAGAAAATATTGCCTTAAGAAACGCTCAGTTGTGGAACGACGGACGTTAAGGTGATACGGATGGCTTAACGTCCGATGATGAAACTCAGCTGCTGGTATTAGTCCAAACAACTCCTCTGAACACTATCCATGGTAAATGCGGTAGAAGATGAAGAGAGATCCCACATATCTACGCAATGCCAAGGGATTAAGTCGCTCGGAAAGTGACTGGTCGTCACTCATGTGACGAGATCACATCATGTGTATTTTTTATATTAAATGAGTTACATTCATTTATATTCCATATCAATAACATTTATAAATTTTGCGAAGTCGTGAAGCATTGTAACATCGACAAAAGCATAAAAACTTCCTTAAACATATATAATTCAAATCAATTTAAAATACTTTTTTTTTTTTTTTTTTTATAAAACAGGGGGCAAACGGGCAGGAGGCTCACCTGATGTTAAGTGATACCGCCGCCCATGGACACTCTCAATGCCAGAGGGCTCGCGAGTGCGTTGCCGGCCTTTCAGGAATCGGTACGCTCTTTTCTTGAAGGACCCTAAGTCGAATTGGTTCGGAAATACCTCAATGGGCAGCTGGTTCCACAAAGTGGTGGTGCGCGGCAAAAACTGCCTTGAAAAACGCTCAGTTGTGGAACGGCGGACGTCGAGGTGATACGGGTGGAATTTCGTACTCTGCCTCGACGTCCGATGACGAAACTCAGCTGCAGGTATTAATCCGAACAACACTTCAAAGAGACCACGACTTTGCAAAATAAATATTCATAAATTTAATTTGGGCTGCAAAAATATCGCAAAAGAACGTATCTTATGAGTTAGCGATAAAAAATACTTCAAAGAAAATAACCCTTGGTAAACTTTTCCGGTAGTACATTATTTCGGAACTCTTTCAACTGTGTATCTCAAAAGCCTCGAGGATAACGTATTTAATATACTTCAATCCGTATCTAACTTGAACTTCCTACCTTGTTAATATGAAAAACTATGGTTGGCTCAGCGATGAACTAATTAATAATCTCAATTATTTTTCCGTACTCTTAGGCAAGTACACTAAAAGCAACTGGAGTATCTGGTGTTTTATTAATATCAAACTATATTAATAAAACACCAGAATTTTCTCATTACATGCAACGATATAGTATGATCTATATTTATTTCGATACTTACTATGTTTGAAAAACCTCTGCCTTTTCTGATTATAGATCATAACTCTGGCGAAATGCCAACTTGGTAAAATGTAAATCCAAAGCTAATTTTAATCTACTTTTGAGGCTGCTCTAAAAACCATATTCTCTAATATCTAAAGTTTTATTTAATTTGTGACATTTTTTCATATATATTATTTGAAATTGCTAAGCCTATTTTTCCTTTGTAAACTTAAAGCAACTCATTCTCAACTCACATTAAGAGTAAATAAAAAAAAATGTGAGCGTGTACTAGGTGTACACACGTAAGAAGTGAAACTTCTTTATGACCTTATTTTTCGAAAAATTATCTAGTATATGCAACTTTACAGAAATACAGAAATTGGTTAAATAAACTTAAATTAGATAAAGTTTAACAAAAGGCTTTTATTATCATAGACATGAATACAAATACAATTATTTCATTTTAACTTATTACCGTACTACTATGTAGTACGAGGCATGCCTTTTAAGTTTTGTCGTTTCCAGAAAAAAACACAACTAGAACCTTATAGTACTTTTTATTGTTTTTCAAAGTATTCACCACGTAGCTTAATACACTTTTCCATTCGCTTAAACCAGTTATTATAACATTAATTCCACTCTAAAGTGGAGGTGTTCAAAATGGCTGACTTGAAAGCGTGGACTGCTTCTTCTCCGGACTGGAACCTTTGACCACGAAGACTTTTCTTAATTTTTTGAAATGTAAAGAAATCGTTAGGGCTTAGGTCAGGACTGTATGGAGGATGGTCAAGAATTTCTACTTTTTCCTGCTTCAAATACTGAATTGTTTGACGAGCGCTGTGTGAGCTTGCGTTGTCGTGGTGCAGGGTGATGCGCCGCTTTAAGTTAGATTTTCGAAGTTTGGCGATGATTTGTGGTAAACAAACTGTGGTATACCACTATGCGTTAACTGTTCTACGATATTCAAGTGCAATAGTCGCAACATGGTCGGTTTTTCTAACGAACGTGGCCACCATCTTCTTTGAAGTGCTTCGAGAACGAACGAGTTTAGTCGGCTTTGGCTCGTCTTGAAAGACCCAGATTGTAGATTGTTGTATGGAATCAGGATCGCAGGTATAGATCCAAGATTCGGCATCACTGATGATGTCGTAGACGTGATTTGACTCTCTTCGGTTGAACCTTTGCAGAGTTTTCTTACACCATCTGACGCGGGCCGCCTTGTGATCGTCGGAAAGCAGATGCGGTATCCAACGGCAAACTAGGTTTCTCACACCAAGCGTTTCATGCAAGATCTTCTGAATGGTTGTCCCTGAGTTGCCTAATAGAGCCTCTATCTCTCGATACGTCACAGGACAATCTTCGAGAATTAGTTGTCTCACAGCAATGATGTTTTCTTCAGTGAAGGCGGATTTTTGGCGTCCTTCGCTAGATTGGTCACTAACACTAGTATGTCCAGGCTGGAATTCTAAATACCAGCATTCGACAGTCCGCAGACATAGAGCTTCATCACTGAACACAGATATTAGCTCTTCAAAACACTGAAGCCGTGTCAGGCCTCTTCTAAAGTTGTAGAAAATTATTGCACGATCATTTTCCTTAGAAAGATTCATTTTCGTACGTAACTTGACAGATTCAAAGCGAAATTCAAAGTTGCCGGGAAATATGGAAACGACAGAACTTAAAAGGCATGCCTCGTACTAAGATTATTACAGAATTTCATTAATTGTAATAGAATTATTACTATTAATGAAATAATTATTAATTAGTACTAAATTTTTTCCAACCCCGATAAAGAAGTTTCACTTCAATAATATTACCTATATATTCTAAATAATAAAATAAGTGTTCAATATAATTGACAGAAATGCTCAATGCTCATAATGTAAACATAAGAATATTCTTGGTTCCAACACTCGGACAACGAACCGAGAATGCTATTACTCGATGATCTGATGCAGGACCAAAACAAAGCTATTCCTGATTCAATCCATAAAATAACAAGCAGAAATAACAGATGCCACTTTGTCTAATCCAGTATGGATTGTCATTAAATAAACATTGTTATATAATAGATATGACACTGAATTTGATATATATTTCGTTTAATCTATGTGCACAATAAACCAGCTCAGATATATATGGAAGACATCGGTATATTTTTGATCGTCTACGAATGTCAAAGGTTCTACTCAGTGCCGGATTAGCCACATAGCAAGAGTAGCAAATGCTACGGGCCCCGCAAACTTAGGGGCCCCGCGCTCCAACGCCTGTCTGACCGTAATAAAAAAAGTATTAATTTAGATAGTAGCGTAAAATATCTTGCATACCTTTAACGCGAAGCGCTTGTCTATGCTTCACTTCCACATAAAAATAAACACATTATGGTACAGGAGGCTCACCTGAGGTTAAGTGATACCGCCCATGGACACTTACACTGCCAGAACCATCAGCCTTTTAAGAATTGGTACTACTTCTTCAGTGGGCAGCTGCTTCCACAAGGTGGTGGTGCGCGGCAAAAATTGCCATAAGAAACGCTCAGCTGTGGAACGACGGACGTCAAGGTGATACGGATGGTATTTTGGCTTAACGTCCGATGATGAAACTCAGCTGCAGGTATTAGTCCAAACAACTTCTCTGAACACTATCCATGGTAAATGCGGTAGAAGATGCAGAGAGATGCCACGTATCTAGGCAACGCCAAGGGATTAAGTCGCTCGGAAGGTGACTGGTCGTCACTCATATGACGAGGTCACATCATGTGTATTTATTTTATATTAAATGAGTTACATTCATTTATATTCCATATCAATAACATTTATAAATTTTGCTAAGACGTGACGTAACGTAAACGTAACGTAACTTAACGTAAAGTACCTAACATCGACAAAAGCATAAAAACTTCCTTAAACATATATAATTCAAATCAATTTAAAATACTTCAAAGAGACCGCGACGTACTTTGCAAAATAAATATTCATAAATTTAATTTGGGCTGCAAAAATATCGCAAAAGAACGTATCTTATGAGTTAGCGATAAAAAATACTTCAAAGAAAATAACCCTTGGTAAACTTTGCTGGTAGTACATTATTTCGGAACTCTTTCAACTGTGTATCTCAAAAGCCTCGAGGATAACGTATTTAATATACTTTAATCCGTATCTAACTTGAACTTCCTACCTTGCTAGTATGAAAAACTATGGCTGGTTCAGCGATGAACAAATTAATAATCACAATTATTACTCCGTACTCTGAGGCAAGTACACTAAAAGCAACTGGAGTATCTGGTGTTTTATTAATATCAAACTATATTAATAAAACACCAGAATTTTCTCATTACATGCAACGATATAGTATGATCTATATTTATTTCGATACTTACTATGTTTGAAAAACCTCTGCCTTTTCTGATTATAGATCATAACTCTGGCGAAATGCCAACTTGGTAAAATGTAAATCCAAAGCTAATTTTAATCTACTTTTGAGGCTGCTCTAAAAACCATATTCTCTAATATCTAAAGTTTTATTTAATTTGTGACATTTTTTCATATATATTATTTGAAATTGCTAAGCCTATTTTTCCTTTGTAAACTTAAAGCAACTCATTCTCAACTCACATTAAGAGTAAATAAAAAAAAATGTGAGCGTGTACTAGGTGTACACACGTAAGAAGTGAAACTTCTTTATGACCTTATTTTTCGAAAAATTATCTAGTATATGCAACTTTACAGAAATACAGAAATTGGTTAAATAAACTTAAATTAGATAAAGTTTAACAAAAGGCTTTTATTATCATAGACATGAATACAAATACAATTATTTCATTTTAACTTATTACCGTACTACTATGTAGTACGAGGCATGCCTTTTAAGTTTTGTCGTTTCCAGAAAAAAACACAACTAGAACCTTATAGTACTTTTTATTGTTTTTCAAAGTATTCACCACGTAGCTTAATACACTTTTCCATTCGCTTAAACCAGTTATTATAACATTAATTCCACTCTAAAGTGGAGGTGTTCAAAATGGCTGACTTGAAAGCGTGGACTGCTTCTTCTCCGGACTGGAACCTTTGACCACGAAGACTTTTCTTAATTTTTTGAAATGTAAAGAAATCGTTAGGGCTTAGGTCAGGACTGTATGGAGGATGGTCAAGAATTTCTACTTTTTCCTGCTTCAAATACTGAATTGTTTGACGAGCGCTGTGTGAGCTTGCGTTGTCGTGGTGCAGGGTGATGCGCCGCTTTAAGTTAGATTTTCGAAGTTTGGCGATGATTTGTGGTAAACAAACTGTGGTATACCACTATGCGTTAACTGTTCTACGATATTCAAGTGCAATAGTCGCAACATGGTCGGTTTTTCTAACGAACGTGGCCACCATCTTCTTTGAAGTGCTTCGAGAACGAACGAGTTTAGTCGGCTTTGGCTCGTCTTGAAAGACCCAGATTGTAGATTGTTGTATGGAATCAGGATCGCAGGTATAGATCCAAGATTCGGCATCACTGATGATGTCGTAGACGTGATTTGACTCTCTTCGGTTGAACCTTTGCAGAGTTTTCTTACACCATCTGACGCGGGCCGCCTTGTGATCGTCGGAAAGCAGATGCGGTATCCAACGGCAAACTAGGTTTCTCACACCAAGCGTTTCATGCAAGATCTTCTGAATGGTTGTCCCTGAGTTGCCTAATAGAGCCTCTATCTCTCGATACGTCACAGGACAATCTTCGAGAATTAGTTGTCTCACAGCAATGATGTTTTCTTCAGTGAAGGCGGATTTTTGGCGTCCTTCGCTAGATTGGTCACTAACACTAGTATGTCCAGGCTGGAATTCTAAATACCAGCATTCGACAGTCCGCAGACATAGAGCTTCATCACTGAACACAGATATTAGCTCTTCAAAACACTGAAGCCGTGTCAGGCCTCTTCTAAAGTTGTAGAAAATTATTGCACGATCATTTTCCTTAGAAAGATTCATTTTCGTACGTAACTTGACAGATTCAAAGCGAAATTCAAAGTTGCCGGGAAATATGGAAACGACAGAACTTAAAAGGCATGCCTCGTACTAAGATTATTACAGAATTTCATTAATTGTAATAGAATTATTACTATTAATGAAATAATTATTAATTAGTACTAAATTTTTTCCAACCCCGATAAAGAAGTTTCACTTCAATAATATTACCTATATATTCTAAATAATAAAATAAGTGTTCAATATAATTGACAGAAATGCTCAATGCTCATAATGTAAACATAAGAATATTCTTGGTTCCAACACTCGGACAACGAACCGAGAATGCTATTACTCGATGATCTGATGCAGGACCAAAACAAAGCTATTCCTGATTCAATCCATAAAATAACAAGCAGAAATAACAGATGCCACTTTGTCTAATCCAGTATGGATTGTCATTAAATAAACATTGTTATATAATAGATATGACACTGAATTTGATATATATTTCGTTTAATCTATGTGCACAATAAACCAGCTCAGATATATATGGAAGACATCGGTATATTTTTGATCGTCTACGAATGTCAAAGGTTCTACTCAGTGCCGGATTAGCCACATAGCAAGAGTAGCAAATGCTACGGGCCCCGCAAACTTAGGGGCCCCGCGCTCCAACGCCTGTCTGACCGTAATAAAAAAAGTATTAATTTAGATAGTAGCGTAAAATATCTTGCATACCTTTAACGCGAAGCGCTTGTCTATGCTTCACTTCCACATAAAAATAAACACATTATGGTACAGGAGGCTCACCTGAGGTTAAGTGATACCGCCCATGGACACTTACACTGCCAGAACCATCAGCCTTTTAAGAATTGGTACTACTTCTTCAGTGGGCAGCTGCTTCCACAAGGTGGTGGTGCGCGGCAAAAATTGCCATAAGAAACGCTCAGCTGTGGAACGACGGACGTCAAGGTGATACGGATGGTATTTTGGCTTAACGTCCGATGATGAAACTCAGCTGCAGGTATTAGTCCAAACAACTTCTCTGAACACTATCCATGGTAAATGCGGTAGAAGATGCAGAGAGATGCCACGTATCTAGGCAACGCCAAGGGATTAAGTCGCTCGGAAGGTGACTGGTCGTCACTCATATGACGAGGTCACATCATGTGTATTTATTTTATATTAAATGAGTTACATTCATTTATATTCCATATCAATAACATTTATAAATTTTGCTAAGACGTGACGTAACGTAAACGTAACGTAACTTAACGTAAAGTACCTAACATCGACAAAAGCATAAAAACTTCCTTAAACATATATAATTCAAATCAATTTAAAATACTTCAAAGAGACCGCGACGTACTTTGCAAAATAAATATTCATAAATTTAATTTGGGCTGCAAAAATATCGCAAAAGAACGTATCTTATGAGTTAGCGATAAAAAATACTTCAAAGAAAATAACCCTTGGTAAACTTTGCTGGTAGTACATTATTTCGGAACTCTTTCAACTGTGTATCTCAAAAGCCTCGAGGATAACGTATTTAATATACTTTAATCCGTATCTAACTTGAACTTCCTACCTTGCTAGTATGAAAAACTATGGCTGGTTCAGCGATGAACAAATTAATAATCACAATTATTACTCCGTACTCTGAGGCAAGTACACTAAAAGCAACTGGAGTATCTGGTGTTTTATTAATATCAAACTATATTAATAAAACACCAGAATTTTCTCATTACATGCAACGATATAGTATGATCTATATTTATTTCGATACTTACTATGTTTGAAAAACCTCTGCCTTTTCTGATTATAGATCATAACTCTGGCGAAATGCCAACTTGGTAAAATGTAAATCCAAAGCTAATTTTAATCTACTTTTGAGGCTGCTCTAAAAACCATATTCTCTAATATCTAAAGTTTTATTTAATTTGTGACATTTTTTCATATATATTATTTGAAATTGCTAAGCCTATTTTTCCTTTGTAAACTTAAAGCAACTCATTCTCAACTCACATTAAGAGTAAATAAAAAAAAATGTGAGCGTGTACTAGGTGTACACACGTAAGAAGTGAAACTTCTTTATGACCTTATTTTTCGAAAAATTATCTAGTATATGCAACTTTACAGAAATACAGAAATTGGTTAAATAAACTTAAATTAGATAAAGTTTAACAAAAGGCTTTTATTATCATAGACATGAATACAAATACAATTATTTCATTTTAACTTATTACCGTACTACTATGTAGTACGAGGCATGCCTTTTAAGTTTTGTCGTTTCCAGAAAAAAACACAACTAGAACCTTATAGTACTTTTTATTGTTTTTCAAAGTATTCACCACGTAGCTTAATACACTTTTCCATTCGCTTAAACCAGTTATTATAACATTAATTCCACTCTAAAGTGGAGGTGTTCAAAATGGCTGACTTGAAAGCGTGGACTGCTTCTTCTCCGGACTGGAACCTTTGACCACGAAGACTTTTCTTAATTTTTTGAAATGTAAAGAAATCGTTAGGGCTTAGGTCAGGACTGTATG
The DNA here is from genome assembly GCF_905475465.1 of Pieris napi. Classification (NCBI taxonomy): domain Eukaryota; kingdom Metazoa; phylum Arthropoda; class Insecta; order Lepidoptera; family Pieridae; genus Pieris; species Pieris napi. The sequence goes on along the minus strand of NC_062238.1, from coordinate 8,686,104 downwards.
GAGGATGGTCAAGAATTTCTACTTTTTCCTGCTTCAAATACTGAATTGTTTGACGAGCGCTGTGTGAGCTTGCGTTGTCGTGGTGCAGGGTGATGCGCCGCTTTAAGTTAGATTTTCGAAGTTTGGCGATGATTTGTGGTAAACAAACTGTGGTATACCACTATGCGTTAACTGTTCTACGATATTCAAGTGCAATAGTCGCAACATGGTCGGTTTTTCTAACGAACGTGGCCACCATCTTCTTTGAAGTGCTTCGAGAACGAACGAGTTTAGTCGGCTTTGGCTCGTCTTGAAAGACCCAGATTGTAGATTGTTGTATGGAATCAGGATCGCAGGTATAGATCCAAGATTCGGCATCACTGATGATGTCGTAGACGTGATTTGACTCTCTTCGGTTGAACCTTTGCAGAGTTTTCTTACACCATCTGACGCGGGCCGCCTTGTGATCGTCGGAAAGCAGATGCGGTATCCAACGGCAAACTAGGTTTCTCACACCAAGCGTTTCATGCAAGATCTTCTGAATGGTTGTCCCTGAGTTGCCTAATAGAGCCTCTATCTCTCGATACGTCACAGGACAATCTTCGAGAATTAGTTGTCTCACAGCAATGATGTTTTCTTCAGTGAAGGCGGATTTTTGGCGTCCTTCGCTAGATTGGTCACTAACACTAGTATGTCCAGGCTGGAATTCTAAATACCAGCATTCGACAGTCCGCAGACATAGAGCTTCATCACTGAACACAGATATTAGCTCTTCAAAACACTGAAGCCGTGTCAGGCCTCTTCTAAAGTTGTAGAAAATTATTGCACGATCATTTTCCTTAGAAAGATTCATTTTCGTACGTAACTTGACAGATTCAAAGCGAAATTCAAAGTTGCCGGGAAATATGGAAACGACAGAACTTAAAAGGCATGCCTCGTACTAAGATTATTACAGAATTTCATTAATTGTAATAGAATTATTACTATTAATGAAATAATTATTAATTAGTACTAAATTTTTTCCAACCCCGATAAAGAAGTTTCACTTCAATAATATTACCTATATATTCTAAATAATAAAATAAGTGTTCAATATAATTGACAGAAATGCTCAATGCTCATAATGTAAACATAAGAATATTCTTGGTTCCAACACTCGGACAACGAACCGAGAATGCTATTACTCCATGATCTGATGCAGGACCAAAACAAAGCTATTCCTGATTCAATCCATAAAATAACAAGCAGAAATAACAGATGCCACTTTGTCTAATCCAGTATGGATTGTCATTAAATAAACATTGTTATATAATAGATATGACACTGAATTTGATATATATTTCGTTTAATCTATGTGCACAATAAACCAGCTCAGATATATATGGAAGACATCGGTATATTTTTGATCGTCTACGAATGTCAAAGGTTCTACTCAGTGCCGGATTAGCCACATAGCAAGAGTAGCAAATGCTACGGGCCCCGCAAACTTAGGGGCCCCGCGCTCCAACGCCTGTCTGACCGTAATAAAAAAAGTATTAATTTAGATAGTAGCGTAAAATATCTTGCATACCTTTAACGCGAAGCGCTTGTCTATGCTTCACTTCCACATAAAAATAAACTCGACTTCATCAACTATAATCGTAAAAATAAGTACGTATTTATCTTTTTAACGTTTATTTTCAAATTTTAATTATTATAATCGATATACATATTTAGACTAGCATGTTATTTGTACCCTTCAGATTTTTATTTTTATATAGGTATACATTTATTTTGCGAGTTTAAGTAGCCGGGATTGTACTTTTCTAATCGATTTTAATATAATATCGATTATAAGGATTTCGAGGAAACAGGAGAACTATTTAAAGCCTAACCAAGGGCCTAACCCCTAGGCAGAATTTGCTACAGGCCCCGCGCTGGCTTTATCCGGCACTGGTTCTACTTACCAATATAGAATAACAAAATTAATGAAACAGACGCAGATGTGTAGCTTTGGTAGTTATATATATGGCTTCGTTCCTCTACCAAATTTCGTTGAATGACGCACATAAGGTCCCATTGAACCTGGCAAACATTCCACCTTTGAATCATTTACCCGTAGATATTGCGTTTAACACCGACGTTCAAACATTGCACTAAATCTGACCAAAGCTGTATTTGATACCGGAATATCTTGTCGAAAAGATAATTCCTGTTACAGTATTTTTAGCTTGTCATATTGCTAATCAAATATCATGAGGATACTTCAATGCAGTTAATACAAAAAGAGCTAGCTTATTTATAGCTTTAATTTTTTTTGCAAAAAGAATATACACCGTAAATATGTCTAGCATATACGATGCTAGTTTTGTTATTGTGTAGTTTAGATTTACTTTCAAAAATTTTAAACTTTAAATATTCTAGCTACTTTAAACTACTCGTAGAACTAGAGCCAACTTCAAATGACCCTAAATATCGATTAAAAGCCCCTAAAGTTTTATTTGTACACTCTATTTGAGAGGTAATTTAAATATTTAGTTCATTACTTGGGTTAGCCAAATATAAATAATTGTCAATAAACGTCCGTTTTTAAAAAAAAAAGCTTGTATAAAGTACCCCCTAAAGAAATGTACCTCCTACAACCCCCCAAGACATCTTGATTTCCCCTAAATTTGGAGGGAAAACCCTTAAGGTTATAGTGTGTGTAAGTGAATACTCAATAAGTCTAACTAATACTCACTAGGAAGTCTGTTTGATATTCATCCATTCATAAATGTTAGCTTAAATTTCGTTTCTCTGAAGTGCTGCCCTCTGTCGGCGAATCCCTCAATATCCGAACCACAGATTGAATAACTTATTTGAATAATGTATGGAGTTAAAAAGAAATGGAATTTTTAGATTATTTGATCTAATGTTCCTACGAAAGACTAGGCGGTATGGTTGAAAGACTATAGCCTGCGCCATGGGCGAAAATTAAAAAAAAACAATTGATCTAATGTCCCGATAATTTATTTACGTGGGGTATATCTTATAAAACATTAATTAAAACATGTTTTCACCAAATAGTTTAACAAAGAAATTATAGTAAAGCAAAATTCATACTACAGCTTTGGGTGGACTGTAAACATAATGTTTTTAATATGAATCAAAGTATGAACAAATCTTTTCAATAAATTCAATAACATTTTTATCACAAATATTTAATTTATATAAAAATTTGTCTCATTTGTCAGTGTAATTTGTGATTATTTGTGCCGTGACGGGTCACAGGTGGACTCCTGTCAAATTTCATACCCTCATCAAATTGTTAGACGTTGGTGTGTACCTTTCATTTTTATTTTGTTATAAAAAATAACGATTGTTTATGTAAAAACGTTTTAAGTGTTATATTTGTGTTTAGTCCATATTGTAGATTTTTATGTAAATATATAGAAAGCAATAAAATTAAAGTGTAATATATTATATTAATTATTCATTAATAGTATTTAATAATGTTATTACTCATATTTGTGTTGTCTGTGCTGTCTTAAAACTAACAATCGAATTTCATCAATTATTTTTTGTAGATGCAGATTCAAAATTAACTTAATTATTATTTTTACCGATTAATCTCCTTCGTGCCTTCTCCATCTACCCGACAATGGCGAAGTACCTTGTGCCCAGTTGGCACAAATAAAAGCCATAAACAAGAAATGGATTGAATGTATAAACGTGGCCTCTATAAAATTAAGTTATTCGCTTTTTTTCCTCAATTTTAAAATTGAATATAGTATGCGCGAAGCCAAATTACCTATGTGATGACTATTATCTTCTACTATAAAAGATACTTCCAGATTGAAACAAGTTTAACTATTTCAACTTTAAAATTGCTATTTCAATTATAAAAAACATTCCGGCGTTTCTAAGAACAAATATGGTATACCTTCTATGTTTGTTTTACTACAAAAATACGTACATGATTGCCCTTAGCGCTAATAATATTATATTGTTTTGCGAGGAATCGAACCTATATCGAAATCTTTCGTCGTTAATGTAGTACAACGGGCACATTTAATATGACTTGTACTAGATTATAAACTTATGATAAAGAAAGATCACTTTCAAGAATTCATATATCAAACTTTATTATAATTGATTTAAAAAAATACAATAAATATAATTCTATTATTTGTATACAAAACTCAGCGTGGAAAAGCGTAGCATCTCCTCGCATTTTTAGTATTTCTAGGGATTCTTTTCGCTATTTCATTATACACAAGATCCTATTCCCAGCTTTGAATTTCTTGAAAACTCTATTTTATTAAAGCTTCTTTAAATGCCTTTAATCCAGATTAAAACTTCTGGAAATTTATACAGCTTCTAAATATTCGTAGCTGTGCACTGATGGTTTTTTCCTTTAGAGGAGATCTACCGGAATCAATGCGTTAATTTGATACAAATAAAACATAACAGAGGGCGCTAATGCAGTCAAATATTGAACCACAAATAAAAAATATTCAAACATACATCAAGAGGTAATTAATAGCTGGTATTACATATTATATATTGATTTTTCTCATTTATTTATTTATGTACTTAACACGATGGAGGTACATAAGTGAACGTAGAAAATGATTCTAAATTTAAATTTAGCGTTGTTCTCAAATCAAGGGCTTCTGTACGAAAATAACTGGCAATGAAATGTTCACCAATCTTTTTCATCGCCAAGTTTTAGCTTACGTTTTTTTTTTCAATTACATTGAGTTTTTGCACCCTAAATAAATGTAGGTTTTTATAAAAGCTGCGCCGCGCTGATGTCGAAATATTAAAGTCAGGATATCTTTATTCCTTTTGGTAGTTGCAAACTAGATCAGTAATCACTAAATTAAAGTGATGCGCACTTCGTTCACTTGGAAACAGTAAACTTAACCATTTTAAATGATACTTCAGTACGGAATCATTCAGTAAGAAATAATTAAGATTTTTATTAGTAAAACAATTTCCAAAATCACTCCAGTAGTTCTAGTGAATCAATACAAAATCATAAACTTTTTCTTTCCATTAATGTAGATTATAGCTAAAAGATTATACTCATTGGTCTAGTGGTTAGTACCCCTGACTGCGAATCCATGGGTCCCGGGTTCGATCCCCAGCTGAGACGAACATCGATGTGATGAGCATTTGGTGTTGTGCTTAGGTCTTGGGTGTTTAAATATGTATTTATATGTCTATCTATCTATAATATGTATGTATATCCGTTGCCTAGTACCCATAACACAAGCTTCACCAGCTTAGCATGGTACTAGGTCAATTGGTGTGAATTGTCTTTATAAAAAAAAAAAAAAAAAAACTATTAAGCTTATAGAATTAATGTTATTCATGAAGAAATCCATCATAATATAAATTGAAAATTTATTTTATTTACTTCGTGGGTAAAATAAAAGAGGCTGTTGAACCGCAAGAAATTCGTTTTATTTTCTTTTTATATTTATTTCAAGTTCAAAGGCTGATTCAACGTGAATAGTTTAAAATATTCTACGTAAAAGAAACATTCAAAATTTTTCTTCAGTGCCTTTTTAGTTATTTAATATTTAACCTATGTCATCATATATCAAGGATAAACGATAAAATAGTAGTTTGAGAAATTGTTTCATACTGAATTCATTTATTTTTGACTGTTTATATTTAATTACTTTTGTTAATATAAGTACATTATAATAACAATATTGGACATGCGTTATCCTAAAATTTTAATAGAAATAATTATCATAATCCTAGAAATAATAATGCGTTATATAAAGAACAAATTTCCAAAATGCGTGAGTTCCTCCTCATCAGATGCTATACTCGAATCTGGTGTACGTTCATGTACGTAGTGATAAGTAGCTTTGCCTGCAAATAATTCAGGGGCTTATTAAAAAGTTTGTAAACTATATCTATATTTATTCCAACAATTTGGCAACATTATAAGGCTTCGCATGAAAAGGAAATGCATTTTCAAGGATTCCCACAAAAAATTAATACGTTTATTTACTAGTCTTTTCGAGAGCTATGCTTGCTTTTGCTGACAAGAGAAGGGGGGGGGGGGGGGGGGAATAAATTGCAGTAAATCTGCTTACGTAATACTTGAACCCATATTTAAAATAGTTTAGGCATAAGACATTGCCTTGTAGTCCTAATTGCAGCTGCCAGAGAAAGAGAGAAGTAGCAAGAAAATATATAAGTTTTCATTTCTGGCAACTTAGATAATAAATAAAATATTTTTTTTGCAGAAATGTCCTTACTAGTTATCCAATTTGATGCAAGACGTTGTCTTCTCCAATCCACCATTGATTTCCAATGTGGTGTGGCCAGAATTGGAATAACCAGCTTAGCTGGTTTAACTGTACTCAGTGGTACATTGGTAGAAGTCACTTGTTCTTGAAGTAATGTAACCATAGGCTTTGTTACTGGAATAGCACTCGTTTTGGTTTTTCCTGTAAAATAATTTAATTAATGTGCACTTAATTCTTTATCCTGGAGGAATTTTACTTATGGAGAAAATATTGCTTCAAGCATAGAAGACTAATCAACAATAAATCCGTCTAAATGGGCTCTTTTAACTAAAGTACTCTTTGTCTGTGTCGGTCAAATTGTATTTACGATGGGAAATAAAAAAAATCTGTTTATTCATTTTAAGTACATATGAATTACAATGTGTAAGATTTGGGAACCCTTTTAAGTAAGCAATACCTGTGTCAGGGGTCCCAGCTCTTTCATAACAAACTTAAGTATAGAATCCTTAAAATATATCCCAATTATTTTATTTACTTTTCAACTGTTATCAACACGCCTGAGTACATGAGTGAGTGAGTAGGTGCAAATGTGTAAGTGGGTTAGTGAGTCAGTGAGTGAATGAAAAAAGTGTATAACTACATACTAGGTCTCAAAAGCATCTCTAAATCTTAGTTTTTCTAGAAAAGCGGTGCCGTTATCTAACGGCCGTAATGTAGCGTTGGGTGACCCATACGTTGTCTATAAATAACATCGGAGTAGGTTTCCTAGAGAACGTTGAGTGTCACCGTAACGTCAAATAGCGGTGCTATAATTTGCACGACGGTCGTCATAGCGGTGATAAACATTAGCTCAACGTTTCCGCGTGTAGCGGTGCCCATATTTAATTAAAACAATGAGTGGAAACGTGACTTGGACGAGCGAAAATGATTGTTTTTTTCATTATATTAAAAGATAAAGACGGCCGTTATTAACAACCGTAAAATGACGGATGTTAGTTAACGGCACCGCTTTTCTAGGAAACCTAAGCTTAACACTGCGCAAGGTATGCTCAGGAGCCAGTCCTTTAGTCGTATCTTTACATTGTTGACGGTGAGCGGGTAGATATGAAGCAGCCTATTTATTTTTTAATGGTGCAATTATACTAATATACTCGTAGTATTTTGTTTTATGTGTTAAACGTGGATACTACAGATAATTTGTTGCTCTATGATTATTGTTTGTATGATCAGGGCCTAGTGCCTTCAGCGTGCGACTCTCATTCCTGAGGTCGTAGGTTTGACTCCTGGTTCTGCACCAATGGACCAATGGACTGTCTATGTGCGCATATACACTCGCTCACCGTATTAAAAAAACAACGTTCAGAAACGGCATGCTTTTAATCGAAATAGTCGACGGCGGATGTCAGGCAGAAGGCTGATCACCTTTGTGCCATTCAGAAAAAATAAACGGTTACGAAACAGATACAGAAATATGAGTCCCAGACCTTAAAAGGTTGCAGTGCCACAGATTTCTATATATATAAAAAGAAAATGGTGTTCGTTTGAGGCTCTTTTACGCTTAAACCACTGATCGTATCGACATGAAACTACCACCATTCGATGCGAAATTTTTCCTAGATGGTTTATGGCTATTTATTTTAATTCCAACGTTCCTTCATTTTTTTATTTCTGTTTTACTTTTATGAAAATTTTTCCCGCTAATAAAAACAAAAGAGGCTTCCTAGAACCGCAAAACGTCAACATCTGTTAAAAACTCGATTTTCGAAATATTTCAATTTTCTTAGCGGGAAGTTAAAAAGAAGAATAATAAAAATATGAAAAAAAAATAAAATAATGAAACATAAAATTTATTTTAATTCCAGCAGTCCAGCAAAGCGGGCGCGAAACGGCTAGTTTCTGTATATAATTATTGTTTGTTACCGGGCGAAGGGGTATTTCACTGATAAAATTTTAATACCAGCCCTGCGATTCTGTAACTCACTGTTAATGCGTGAGTCCACTACGCAGTAACAGCGCTCCCTTCGTCACTGATGTAATTTTTGGAATCTCATGGTATTCTGTTAAGAAATTTTACATTACGTTTTGATAAGTGGAGGGAGGTAACCTAGTGAGTTGTTGTCTATTAATATCGTGACAATTGACTCATTTTATTTTATAAAAAGAGTTAATTGTCAAAATTTTCATCATACATAAACAAAATATTTTTAATAAAACAAAATAGAGAACAAAATGGTCGACGTTTGAAATAAAAGTAATAATATAAAAAAAAAGATAAACTGTGAAAATATCTCAAAAATGACTTATCTGATGGAAAATAATTAGCAAGAAGGGCCGCTTAAAGGTAAGTTTATTTATTAGTACATCTTAAGTTACGTATTTTGTTTATAGCATTAAGTGTTTATATTTCGTATTTAGCCGACAACTGACCAGCCGTGGTGTATATGAGCGACAGAAACTTAAAAATATTAATTATGTTTCAGCACGAAACAAGGGATACCTAACATCTGGATATATAGTACAAAATTTAAGAATATTATCTTAACAAAAAGATTATTATGTCACGCTAAAAGTGATTCTCTCAGCAAATGGTCTAAGGATTCAAACTAAACAGGATGGATAGGTATCTTAAATTTTCAAAATATTACTAAAGGTAAATGCAAATGTTTTCAATATTTTGTTGAGTAATTATAAAATAAAAGGGTACCTATCTATAAAGAAGAAAAATTTGTGTTTATATATTTATTCATTTAAGTGTAAGTGCAAGTGTTGGTACTTTTTAGATGCCACGAAACTACTATTGCAACCTTTTTAAGTGATTCAGAGGTCAAACACACAACAACAATATTACCTATGTTTTTACTAACACTCTTAAAAACTGAATTCTATTAAAACTATTTTAGAAATATAAGAACTATCATAGTAAATAAATAGGAATAAGCAGTGTCTAGAAAAATAGTTAACAAAGTTTGTTTGTTTGATGGCAAATTTGAAGTCAAATGTAATAGGTTAAATCGAAGCGACATTGTAAAGAATAATTAAATTGTTAGTTAAAAATGTCAAATATAAAAAATATTTTTAGGTTTTCTAACTTCAAATTCCATTCATGAAATATAAGAAGTATTAATTTTAATTGATCAAGTTGAATTTAATTTAATTGTTCAGATTTCAGAACACAAGTATAAATAATCATGTTAGGTATGTTGGATCAAATATATAAGCTTTCAATTGCTCAAATTCATACCATTTCAAGTGATCAACGTTAATTTTAAATGTTGGAAATGACATTGCCATAACTTATTTAATAAACATAGAAGCCATCAAAAGATAGTTAATATATTTTAGTTGTTATTATATTGTAGTCAGCACTACACTTTAGCACTAAACATACGCTTTATGGGTCTTGGATTTGTTTCATTAATAAATAATTGTATTTAAAGTACATACTTAGATTTGCTCAAGATTTTTTTTTATTCATAGTACTGAATCAATAACTGTGTGCGAAATTACTAAGCTTTGTTACCATAAAACTTTAAATAATATTTGGCTTAGTTATAATATTATCAAACATGTTTTTAAGATACTTTACTTAGAAATACAAAGATATCCCATAAAGTTTTTGTGTGTTTTATGCACGTTTTTTTATTATTTTCCTTAACTTTACAATAATTAAATTGTTATGCAATATTATTGTGTCAGTACAGTGACCTACCACATCTTCCTATTTACAATTTTAACACATAACTATTGTATTACAGCCATCAGCGGTAGTTGTCAAGAATGAGGAAGAAAATGACCAATTATTGAAATGTTAAGAAGAGATATTAAACCGAGACCACTAATCCATTTTGAATGCAGTTTGGACAACTATGATTTTTATATGAAAAATTGTATTACTTACCGTGTTTAAGATAATTGTGTACTTCATAATAATTTTTTTTGTATCTAATAATATTATATTAATAAAATGATTAATTAAATCTACCACTTATTTAATGACTGCCTATAGAAAACGTAGTAACCGAGTTAAATACATAGCTAAGCCGAAATGAAAAATATATAAGCCATGTTACTTTATAGGTGAATAAAAGAACAATATAATAACTTACACATTTAATTTAATGATTATAGTAAACTTTTAACACACTACAAAATAACTTTCAGTAAAACAAAAACTTAAGTATAATAAAATCTAATTAAAACCCAGCCTCACATAGAGCTAATCAATAACATCTACTTTATTTTGTAGATAAATATATTTATTTTAATATATTTTCTAATTAGTTTGTAAAAAGTAATAGTTATGAACGATAAATTTAAAAAAGCTTAATAAGTACTTAAACCATCATGTATGTAATGATGGTATTTCATACTTGTGTAAAGCAGAATAATGTTTTTATCCAAAACCTTAATGTTATATCAATATATTTTATAAAATTATAGGAACTGAAATTGTACTGTGTTATCATTTATTATAAATTGAAGGATAAGTAGTCGAAATTCAATAATTTGAAAATGTCTGCACTATTGTGTCTTTTTATATCCAGGGGCCTTGTCGTATGATATAAATGTAATATTCTTCTTCTTCAAAGGCAGAATGTATTTTTCTATCAGAAATTTTGAACATTTGGGGATCTCTGAAATTATTAGATTTATAATTTTAGTATAGTAGAAAAATACAAATATAGGTATAACAAAATTTACCTATCTTAACTTATTTATCGTTTTCTGTTCGACTTATCTCTGCTGGAGACAAGACATGATCAAGACTGCATCGAAAAATTGGTTCTAGGATCAAAATGATATTTTTAATGCTAAAATAATCAAAATGTTTACCTTAGATCATCTATTTACTAGACTCTTCGTTCATCTCAGCAGCATATGTTCTAGGTTTCGTCAATACCATATAATTTCTTGAGTATTGGAAAAAAGCGATAGTAACCAACGCCGAGAAACCAATTGGTCGTTTCGTGTCTACATTTTCTTCGCCATCTATAGATATTATATTAAGTATTTTTTAATGGTTTACATCATTTATTTCTTGAAATAGAGGTTTAAACTTTAAAAGTGGAAACGGACCTTCTGTAACAATAACAATGTTCAATTAATGTTTATATATATAATTTTTTTCGTAAAATAATGCTGTATTGATAAATATTATTTTATAAACTTACCCCAAGATACATATAGATTGTCCTATGTTAGAATATTTTCACATAAAACAAGTTTTAACTTCGCTAAAAATGGCTAACTCACTGGTAAATAACGATTTCAGCGAGGGAAGAGCAACTTTTAATTTGACGTACAAAATGTACATTTAAGTGAGATGAGATGTCAAATGGTATGTATCAGAATACCAAATACCAACAATTTTGGAGCGTAAGTGTAGCAGTGCCAAATTTTAGTTCCAAATGTGAACAATCTCATTTGAGCGGCGCTTTTGTCGCGGTTATTGTTTATCAGAATACCAAATTGTAACATGACACCGAAACGAACGATTTGACAGCAAAAATCAGCGCTGAGGGTGTGTGAAGCGAGTTACAGAATCGCAGGGCAGCTGCCAACCACCATACGCAAAGAAGTTAAATTATCGTTAATCATTAATTAATATTTAAAAAAATAATAACTCGATTAGATAAGGACTGATTCACCGATATAGTTCAGAGAATGCCATTTTAGTTTAAATTCATTTAGTTAGCTTTACTAAAACACCTTTTTACTAAAATTTTAAGCAAAATAGATTGTTAATTTTAAAAATCTATTGATCTATCTATAAATATTTGAGATGATGATCTATTTATGATTTCGGAATTCAAACTTAGGAAACAGTTCAAGTTACGTCGAATTAGCAGATTTTTAGATCCCACGAATTTCTAAAAGGTACTTCATGTACTTGTTATTACTTACATTACTTTTTATTTGACAGGTACATGTAGTTAATTAAATTTTAACGGAAACAGAACAACTCATAACTGTAATTCTAAAAACAAAAATTTAAAAAAATAATAGTTAAAAAAAACTAGAACACACGCTTTTAAAGCACATCAAACTAAAAAGTGAAAAATAATTCCTAATTTAGGCAGAAAATGGTAATGAACAAAAAATACTGGTATTATTGTGAAAAAGCGTGGGTTGCTCGATAGACGAAAAATATGGCACAGAACGCCATTTTCAGCCTAAATTAGGAATTCTTTTTACTTTTTAGTTTGATGTGCTTTAAAAGCGTGTGTTCTAGTTTTTTTTAACTATTATTTATTTTTTAGTTCATTTTTTTTAATTTTTTTCATTTTTTTTTCGGATTATTGCATTGACATCGATCTTTGACAGGTGCACAAAGTTTAAATCTGTCTGTTAAAAGTGGGTCAAAATCGAGTCCGAAGGAGTCGGTTACATACATACATACAGGTGAAGCTAATATAAAGCGTGTAATAACTTTCGGCCAACCCGATTTTGTATAATTGTACATTTTTGGGTTCTATACATGTTCATTGTTCAATCTTAAAATGCCAGCCTTTCTGTTAATTAAATACATAACAAACCCTTCTCATAAAAATATTTGTTATACCCTTTCACGGTTTCCACCTCATATGATACAAAATAAACAAAAGGTTTAATTAAAATTCTACAACCTTAAATGGGCCACTGAGGTTCTAAAATGGCAAGCTATATAATTAATTAGCCAATATATTATAATAATACTCTAGAGTCACGAAACAGTTACATTTTTAGATTGTTAAAAGATTTTCCCTTTTTACAAATTGGTAAAGATTATCGGAGGTCAATATTAAAGGTTTTGATATTTAAGAAATTTGTCAATTTCTTACGGGTGATTTTAAACCTTCAAAAATCCAAATTGTATATTATACTAGTAGACTCGGCCAAGCGTTGCTGTGGCTAAGATTTTTGTTATATTACATAGTAGTAAACTATTCAAGAGAAAAGGCAGGAGAACACCAATCCACCATACGTTTTTGGTGGTTATGCCATTAATTTGTAGCTTATGTACAACGTTGGTAATTATTTTGAAAAGGATCAATACCTAGGTACGAATAAAGAGCCTTTTCTAGCGATGGTATTTTAATAAAAGGACGCTTATTGTGACGTAACTATATAAGATAGAGACATGCTGTTGGGACATTTTTTAAAGATAGTGATGTGTCCTGAAAAATTTTAATGTATCATTTTGTGTGATTGAAGGAAGTTTTTTGTTTATTTTTTCACACCTTGGGTTAGATTATTCAAGTTTTAGAAAGCATCCCTAATTTTTTTTTAAATGAAACATATGCCTCTGCCTATGTCACTCGGTGAAAGAATTTTTGAAATCGGTCCAGTAGTTTCGGAACCTATTCATTTCAAACAAACAAAAAATCAAACCTTTCCTCATTATAATATTAGTATAGATTTAAAAAAACAGGGCGCTACCGCCCTTTAGCCTCAGATTTTTGTAACTCTTTCGTAATCACTGTTCTCTTAATAGGCACGTAGTTGTTCAGCCTTTCTTCAAAAAGTCCGTTTGTGCTTAGCCGTGATTAGAACGCACGACCTATCGTTGTGTATAACATTGTTTTGATGTGTGTGTGAATGAATTAAGTATCATGAAAATCATGTTCTCCGACAACTTACCAGTTCGTCCCAATCTTCGTATTCTCACTGGTCGTTTGATTGCTTTTATCATATTATTCCATGCATTGCTTACAGCATTCTGTAAAACATGTAAATTATAATTTAAATGAACTTATTTGACCCTTCAAGTCAAGATTTTTTTAATGAAAATGTTTTAATAATATAATTAACGAAGCAAATTAATGCATACAATCCAATCCTTGCTACAAGATTTTAATATCGAACAATAATAGTAAATAGTAAAGTAAAATATATCATTAAGGGGTCCCTTTAGGCAAGGTTCCGAAGATACTGGCAGTTCATTGAATTGCTAGACTAAATCTTTGTCCGAGGTAGCTGCCAGCTCTTCGGTCACTTGTGATATCGACCAACCTTTTTACTATTTCCTTAAAAAGCCTTATAGCGCTAGGACCTCACGGACCAAGGGTCTCGACACCGAATGGGACAAAATCATATTCAGAGCCTAGACCCCTGTATTTGTATGTGTGTATGATAATTATAAAATCATAGTTTGAACGTGATAATGATATTTTTCATATAATTCAAACAGCCAACATCTAACGTTATATTTAATGTACCGACTACCTTACCCCTATATCTGATGGTAAATTTGCTAAGAACTCTTGAATATCACACATCACTGTATCCGAAATTAATAACATTAATAAAAGTCTACACGTTGTTACACAATGAGAGCCCATTTCACAATCGTACGATGAGCAATAACATTGTAGGTACATTATTATTTTAAATATTTATATTTCAAAAGTATATTCTGCGAATTGGTTTTGTTTTAGAAATGCCCTTTTGCACTGAGTAATAATCAAATGAATATACAGGTTGGTCAAAAAGTCGTGGATCAAACGCAAATAGGGGATAGATGAGGTCATCAGCTGCAAAAAATTGTTCCACGTGAGGTCTCTAAGCTCAACCCCTGCTGAGTTATAATTTATTTTGCGTTTTTATAAGAAAATTAACTTTTCTTTACTAATTCTTATTAAAATTCAAAAATATCTACATCCTGTATCTTTTTCATAATATTCACTAGATTGGTACTGATGAGTAACCATAAGATGGTATTGCGTTAAACATACTATTTATAGTTGTTTATTGAGTGCATTGAAGATAATATTAAGTTATACGATATAATTTTTTTTTCAAATCATAACTTGTTTGTTTACTTCGGTGAAAAAAAATTACTCTACCGAAAAGTGACCCTGTATTACAAGTTTTGGCGCAATTAATAGGGATTCTGAAAAGGTATTTATTACACATGCCCATGAGTCGCTCTAATATCTTTCTGAGATACTCTCACGTCTAAGAGCTACATACGAATATAGCTTCATCCTATTTAATTCTGTCTTTGGAATTTTTAAATACACCATAATTTGTCAAAGTGCTTGTGCATATGCCATTCATGTATATACTCGAACAGTTCCGTGTTCCGTGTATCAAATTTTAATTACTGCGCCTATCAATATAAAATTATAGTTCCATACACATAATAGCGACCCGGTGGGGAGACACAATTGGGAAATGATACAGAGGAAGACCCCTCTTGCTAGGATGATATCATCAAAACGGCTGGCTCGAGCTGGATGCAGTTTGCCTGTGACACAGATACCTGGAGATCCTTGGAGGCGGCCTTCAAGCGGAGGTGTTCTTGCAAACTAATTAGAAATAAGATATTATATGGTACAGGTATTTTTTGTAGTGTCATTTAAAATAATAATAGGATTAAGTTTACTTTACTTTGATTTTGCGAGAAATAAAAGGCTTTTTTGTTTTTCTTATTTTACACATAATTTTAATTTTAACGGAACTTCAGCTACTTAACGGGATTAGCATTAACAATTATGTTAATATTGTTATTGCCATACAAGAAATATAACCTGATTGCTTTACAGAAGCACTTAATGCCAGACATTAGTGTGACATGATAAATATCTAGCCCGCTGTATTCGCGACATTGTTACTGATATAGAGCCACAACACACAGAAATATTTCGTATATTTAATAAAATAAATTATTATTAAATTCATACCTATATTTAGAAAAGCGTTTTCATAAATTGAACCAAACTTTCTACGTTCCAGGCAATGTGAGAAAGACGTACACAAGATTACAATTATTTAGTAAAATGAGGAATTTGCAATATTCTTTTATTCCCAAAGGTACTCTTTACTCTTTGTAAGCTGTTAATCGCATTTTAAGGTACATTTTAAGTGCCTAACGGGTGCAATATTGCGTACTCACTCCCAGAGTTCGAGCAACAGAATAAGTTTCCTACTTCCATCATAGGCCGGGATAAATCCCGGGATCATAGGAAAAAAACAAAACAGGGTTTTAAAAAATTATTATTATTAAAATCCCGTTATGATTCAAAAGGTCGTTATAATGCAATTTTCAAAAATGGAATTTTATGTCATGATGATTGTAGAACAATAATAGAAACCCGGTGGGGGTCTTCCCTGAGAGATGCGACCTCCAACTATTCAAAGTTAGATTGTACTCCTCCCTCATAGGCCGGCAACGCACCCACTAAAACTGGGTGTCCATGAGCTGCGATGAATGCCCTTTTTGGGCTCCCGTAGGCTCGTTTGCCCCCCTATTATATAAGAAAAATATATATGCAATGCAATTTATTTCACGTTTTTAATATGTATAATGTATATAATTTATGTTTCTTTAATAGATAACAAAACAACTTATATAGTATTGTCTTTAATTGATATAACTTTTATTCATTTAAATAAAACACTATTTTGACCGGATTGAAGTTATGTATGAAATAAAATAAATTAATCAAAATAAATTAATAATTAATTTATTTATTTATCAATCCGGTCAAAATAGTGTTTTATTTAAAACAACTTATAGCTCGTAGATCAGAAGTAACGTATTTACTATATTTTTAAACCTACATAGTATATTATAATAATAATCAAAATATATAATGATTTTTATTGTTTTTTATGTTTCTTTAATTATTTTCTATCTATAACTTTATTACTCTGTGCCGCTAGTTCTGAACATGCCAGCTTGACTAATGGCTTGTATAGGTAATATGTATGTTATTGTAAGTACTTTACGGCACAAGATCAGTAGATAATGTGTTTTTTACTATAAACATAATGGTTTCTTAAGACAAATCAATCCTTTCGACGGACTGGATTAGATTCAATGTTTTTTTTTGAAATAGAATATTTAATGTGACAAGCACTTATAGATAACAAACCGGAAGAGATAGAAAAAATTTAGTAATCGATATAAAAGTGTAGCATCTATGGATCACCTATCAGAATATTAAATAAAATACGTTTATAATATTTTAACCACTCATGGTTGGGGTAGTTTAGTTGTTTTTTCAGTATCCAAAAAGGGTTCAGGTTATACCTGGTTTGGTATGTAGCTAATCTTTTCTTTAGAAAAAAACGATTAAATAGAAATTTTGTTTTAAGTATTATATTTAATGTCATTATATATTTTCAATATCCGTGAAATAGACTATAATATTTACTCTATGGTACACTCCATCAAGAAGGATATGAGATTTAACACCTTACCTTTGCAATTATAAAAGTAAAAGTCACATCGCATCACCATAGATGACTGGCTAAAAGGATTGAGTTTCTGCTACATTACATCGGTGAAAAAACACAAAGTTTCCCTTCGCGAATAAAAGCTTTTTCGCTCAAGAGTATCCTTCAAAAGTGAGAGTCACCTCCCCACTAGTTAGGGGAAACTTGAAGTAAAGCGGAATACATACTGAGAACAAAGTAGCCACTAAGTTATATTGTAGAAAAATTCCAAAAGCGAGACTAGAAACAATTTATTTTCCTTATAACAACCAACATGAAAAGCAAAAATTTTCCCGGATCTAATGTTAGCCGTTACATATTAAGTAATGCCACGTAGCTCTGCCGGAAATGGGCCTTATCCCATGACTAGCACAATGCCGCTAGAAGCTCGTTCCGGCGGTCATTATAACCTCAACCTCTCGCCAAAGGGTTCTACCCAACTCACGCGCAACGGCGCACAATGTTGCCATTGTACAAAAGGTTCTTTTTTTTCTTTTTATAAATGGAAGTGACATTATTCCATTATATCATTTCCAGCATATTCCATTAAATTAATGAAATAAGTAACTCTGTGTCAATATTTCTGAATGTAACTAACATCATATTATTGTAGATATTAATAAGAGTATATATGTATAAAAAATCCTTATTTCTATAAACTCTGTAATCGATGGATACATGAAACATGACACATAAGAAACTCATTATGATAATTGCAAACTTTTTGAGCACTTAGCACGCTATGTCGTTTGAAAGGAATATCCTTGCAAGAGAGGTGCTTTAAGTAAATAAAGTTTTCTTTATTGGTTATATATTGTTGGTTCAGTTGCAATTGCTAAGTTTAATATAGGTTCTGAAATATTATGAAAAACGTTAAAAACATTATTTTATCTCGTATTTAGAAACGAACTAATGACATGACTAAAGGATAAAAAACCTTTTTAAACGGATTAAAGTTATGTATTATTATAAATTTACAATTATTTAACATAATTTTAAATTTATCCGATATTTCGCGTGCTTTACAGCGTGCGTGGTCAAGGTGACTGAAGACAAAAGGTATTGGATGTCAAAAAGTATCACAGCTGTAGAAAAAGTTGCATTATCTGTATTTATTTCCCCGGAGTTGATGTCGACTAAAAGATGGAGGGTTTTGGCAAAAATGGCTATAATGGGTAAATTAATAATAATACATAACTTTAATCCGGTTAAAAAGTTTTTGGAACGAAGTTCCTTATCGCGCGTTGTGAAAGGGGGCTAGACGGAAAAAATTCTTACGAAAAGTTGTCACGACACTTTTTTGCTATTTGCTATACACCGGTTCTCGTCCGATCACCGAAGTTAAGCAACGTCGGGCGAGGTCAGTACTTGGATGGTTGACCGCCTGTTAACACCTCGTGATGTTGGATTTTTTTTTCGTCGTAAGATTGGTGTCGAGAAAATCTATCATACTGTTATGATATCAATTAACATATAAATTAATCGAAAGGAATTTCGTTCCATCCGGGTGTCCCTTGACACCTCTAAAGTTTTTCTTTAAATGTGTTAAGGTTATGTTAATCAAAGACAATACTAAAAGCTGATTTTTTGGATTTTTTTCACATCCAAAAATTTTGTGGTTAAATTAAATAAATAATTTTGCTCCCAGTGCACCTCAATCCATAACTCAGCACTGCAACAACTTCAGAGAGTGTTGGTGACTTTTGAACTCACAAACGTCACCGCCCTGAGTGCTTGTACGCCATGTACTCAGTCTATTCGGAGTCTTGATTAAAAATACATCCTTGGCACTGTTATATAATAGATATTCAATACATAGGATGACGCCAGTTTTATGGAATTGTAGCTCTTGGAATGTTCGACAATTTGTGCATAAATACTACGCGTGCTTTTAAATGGACTACCCAGTCAATAGCCTAACGTTAACCAACATAAAAAGTAAATTGAAAAACTATTTTTTATCAGCCCTGCGATTCTGTAACTCACTTCACGAACTCACACAGCGGTTTTCGCATCGGCGGTCGCTCTCAAATCAGTCGTGAAGCAGTCATTTTATGATTTGGCATTCTGATAAACAATAAAGTTCTAGCCCCCACCTTTTCCTAAACAAGACTGCTATGATTATACAAAGCAGCGGTTTTCTGATGTAACATATTATCATCTATATATATAATAAAACTAAGTCGATAAAATGTGCGTGCCGATAAAACTTAAAAAGGAGTCCCGACACGATAAAGGGACTTATGTGGTGTGATAGCCCTTTATCCCCCCTCGAACAAGAAAGTTCCCGTTTTAATCTAAAGGGCATGTTTTTAAAGATATAAGGGACTTTCCGACCCTTCAACTTGGAAATTAAGTGCAGTGGCGCCATCTGTTATCGAATATGTGAACTTCGTTCAAGACAACTATGGAGACTATACACTCCAATAGTCATAGTGTATAGTCTCCATAGTTGTGAGCCATTGCAGCATGTGTAGTAGTGGCGCGAAATTTAAAATTCCAATTTCAATAAAATCTTAAATTTCATTTGTTACTATAATAAAGTTGTTAAATTTTGTGTATTTATACGTCATTATTTAACGAATATTTTGGAGTTAAAGCGACATAATTTTAGTTATCCAAATTAGTTCTCAAAATATTTAAAAATTTAGGTTTTTAAATTTCGCGCCTTTACTACATACGCTACCGCTACAGAAGCTAGAAAGTTCCCGTTTTAATCTAAAGGGCGTGGTTCTAAAGATATAAGGAACTTTCCAACCCTACAACTTGGAAATTAAGTATAGTGGCGCCATCTGTTATCGAATATTTGAACTTCATTCAGGACAACGATTGTTTGGGTTGCATTTCCAAAAGCGTTGCGAGCAATTGTAGCATGTGTAGTAGTGACACGAAGTTTAAAATTCCAATTTCAATAAAGTCTTAAATTTAATTTGTTGCTATAAAAAAGTTATTAAATTTTGTGTATTTATACGTCATTAGCTAACTTATATTTTGGAGTTAAAGCGAGTTTAGTTATCCAAATTAGTTCTCAAAATATTTAAAAATTTAGGTTTTTAAATTTCGCACCTTTACTACATACGCTACCGCTACAGATGCTAGAAAGTTCCCGTTTTAATCTAAAGGGCGTGTTTCTAAAGATATAAGGAACAAGAATTGCGAAAAAACTCTGAAATAATGGGAGGAGCTCTACTCATACTCTCAGGAGATTTTCGACAAACACTTCCAGTTATTCCCAAGTCAACATCAGCAGACGAGAACAATGCATGTTTGAAAAAATCACATCTCTGGCCACAAGTACAAATACTGCAATTAACAAAAAACATGAGAGTTGAATTATCAAGAGATGAAACAACAGCACAATTTGCTAAAATACTTTTACAAATCGGCGAAGGTCCTACTGACCAAACGACCGGCCTCATTGAACTTAATAGTGATTTCTGTAATATAGCCACTACTGAAGACGAACTAATCGACAAAATTTATCCAAATATTATTCAGAACTATACTAATGCAGAGTGGTTATTTCAAAGAGTAATTTTGGCCACTAAAAATAATATTGTTGACGATATCAATTTTAATATTCTAAAGAAAATACCTGGTGAAGAGAAAATATATGAATCGATCGACACGATGGTATCCATTGAAGAAAGTGTCAACTTCCCCACTGAATTTCTAAACTCTTTACAAGTACCAGCCATTACACTGCCTTCGTCTGAAAATTGGAACTCCAATCATACTACTCAGAAATCTCAACTCCCCAAAATTATGTAATGGAACTAGAATGATCGTAAAACAGCTATCGAATAATATCATTGAAGCTGAACTTATTTCTGGAAAGACCAAAGGACAGACAGTATTTATACCTACAATACCTCTGATCTCTTCTGAATTGCCATTTCAATTTAAAAGACTGCAGTTTCCAATAAAATTAGCCTTTAGTTTTACAATTAACAAAGCGCAAGGACAAACTTTAAAATATTGTGGCATTAACCTCAAAGAATCCTGCTTCTCTCACGGTCAGCTATATGTAGCTTGCTCAAGAGTAGGAAATCCGAAAAATGTATGTATATATACTCCGGACAATAAAATGAAAAATGTTGTTTATAAACAAGTATTGTAAATAATGAGAAAACGTTTTCAATAAACTTTTTTTTTACTTTTACTACTTTTATTTTTTTATTTCGACTCTACCACGTCATCTCATATCAACTCCCGGGCGAAGCCGGGTTTTTTAGCTAGTCTAATATATAAAATTCTCGTGTCACAGTTTTCGTTGCCATACTCCTCCGAAACGGCTTGACCGATTTTGATGAAATTTTTTGTGCTTATCCGGGATCTATTAGAATCGGCCAACATCTATTTTTCATCCCCCTAAATGTTAGGGGTAGTCCACCCCTAAATTTATTTTTTTATTTTTTAGACAAAATTTTTAGTTTTAATTTTTTTATGATACAGCATTAAAAAATACATACAACCACTAATTTTCACCCCTCTACGATCAACCCCTATTTTTATTGTAAATGATATACATGGCAAAACGACGTTTGCCCGGTCAGCTAGTTTTACTATATTATTCTGTAAAATAAATAAATAAGAAAAATTACGCATTCTTTAAAGTAACTTTTAATGACTCGAGACTGATTCCCTTTTATGAATTAGAGGTCATGTCTATTTATGTAAGATTAAATTTTAACATAGTGTGAACATAATACAAATGAATAGTATTTAACTGTTTGGTTAGATCAAGCCTAATTGTATTTTTGTAAGTGGTTTTTATTGTTAAGTGTAACAAAAGATCGCCGAAGATGCCGTTTTCTAGATCTAAATCTAGACTAGATCGATGCGCTATTATTATTAAAGCTATTAAAGCGCTGGAATCTACACATATAGGTTTATAGGCATAAGGAAAAATACATAACTAATTCTATTTATCTTCATTTTATAATTATTTTATACTATTTTAAAGTTGCGATCATCAATAGTCGTTATCGTATTGCCGTCCTACTCGTGGTGGCGATGTTCTGTCTTCTGCAAATAATATAAATATATATATATAAATCATTTTCTACGAGAAAATTACTTTTATTTCCACAATATCTACATATCATAAAGAGAGTCTATCAGCTTAAATTGTATATATATTGTCATATATGCGTTATAATTTACTAATTCTTCGTCCAGCTCTGTTATTATAAATTTGTTAACCGAGCTGTTTACTATATTTACATTACATCGTTTTAGTATACACATGTGACAAATAAGGCTTGAAATCGATTTTTTTATAAAATTCAAACCCAATAATCAGCTAATCCTTACACTACAACCCTAGGTCGATGGTTTATGTATGTTTATGTATGTTTCGTGCAGGTAATTAGTCTTCTTTGCGTGACATCCGCCAAAATGTTTTGGGTCTAAGGCATTTCGATTTCCTCACAATTTTCCTCCGCGGTATGAGCGAGTGTTCAATGAAAGAAACAGTCCATAGGCCAACGTTAAAATAAAAAATAAGTTTATAATAACGTGCTTGTAAAACTAAAAATAATGAAGAGTAGATAAACATACCATAATATTGAGTTCGTAGCGGTGAGCGTAGTAGCTTTTCCAGTGCGGTTACGTCCTGTGGTTGCCTTTAATATCGGAGCAAATAACGTTTTTAATTAAACACATATAAAATACATTTATGTTGGATTAAATCTGTGGCTTTATTTGATTATTGCACAATAACACTGTAACTTTAAACCAAAACGAATACAAATTAATTGAATAGTTTGGCAATGGTAATGGACAAATGAGAGCCAATAATGTCTAATAGTAACATATAATTTCTATAATTAAAATAAATAGTATAAGTTTATCTAAGTGTTTATATACGTATATTCTTAATAGTATTCAATTGTCTCACTGACCTGATATATCTATATATATAAAAATGAAACCCGTTTTCCGTTGTCACGACATAACATGAAAACGGCTTGACCGATTTGGCCAATTTTTTTTTATAATATTCTTTGAAGTACGAGGATGGTTCTTACGGAGAGAAAAAATAAAAAAATTCAGTGAAAAAGTCTAAAAACAACACTTTTCTATATTCCCATACATAATATTTGTAATAATACTTAAAAGTCAATTTGAACTTTAATGCCATATCATAAAGTTCAAGTGTTAGTGGAGGGATTCCGGGAAGGTAATTTTTTATTTTTTTGACATAATATATTTGTTGTCTTATCAACTTTATTTTTCTTATCTTAGCTAGACCGGTGTCCCGAAAAGCAGAATAAGTATTTAAAAAAAAATAATGAATTGACTGTTAGGCGGTACGATGTTCGCCAGGCCAGCTAGTATAAAATAATATTTTCTTCTGTTTTGTAAAAAACAATAATTTTATTTAATCATATTGGTAACTATTCACACTAATGAACGTCAATATTTAAAAAAAGGAAGATCTAAATTTACATTTCCTACCAATTCCCAAATTAAGGGCGTGGAGCGGGCGAGAAAAACTGTCACGAAACTCTGGCTGAGTTAGCTTTAATCGGTTTAAAGTTTTAGTGTACAAGAAAATTATCAACTGCAATAATAAAGTAACAAGCGCATCAGCGGGGAAAATAGAAGCATTTCATTTATGGCGAGAACAAAACACAGAATTCTAATGACGTAAATAATAACATGAGACTTTTATCTTAGAGCTAAACAAAAATACTTACTCATCTACTGATACAATAACTAGAGGTGAACTTCGGGTGAGATCTTCAAAGTCGGTATTATCATTAGTTCTATCTTCATCAGTCCTCGTTAGGTACTGGATCAATTTACTAATATCGTCTGATTTGGCTTCTTCATCATCAAAACTTACATTATCATCTCGACTCAATCGATCTAGATTAGTATCGATTTTTTTAAAATCATTTCGATCTTTTGAATAAATTCTATTGGAAAAAGTGTGTAGTTTATTCAAAGGTTTTACTTTTTCATTCGCGGACAGTAGCTGTATTAATCTATCAAGGCTTTTTAAATTTACTTTTTTATGAATTTTGGATATTTTTTCCATAAAATCATCTTTTCTTGTACCATCTGGGTCATAGTAGTGGATATCGACATCACGGTTTTCATTTGATTTTCTTATTTCATACACTTGGATCCTCGGTTGGGGATAGGCTTCAGTTTCTATTGATATTGTGGCTAAAAGAAAATGATGGAAAAATTATTTATTATGATAAATATTTCTACACATAGCTAATGTGTCCATTTCTGTAACTGAATAATAATACATATTTTAATATATACATGTTTATTTATTTACTTAGCCACACCAATAAGACCAACACATAAGAATAAAAAATAAATTATTTGCAAAAAGTACAAGGTGCGGCCGTCATGTGTGACTAACACAAGTTAATACTGTAATGTAACAATCTTATACAAACTAAAAATGACAGAAATTTCTTATGACAATCCTAATAAAATGCCCGTAGTCGCATGGGCGTAAAAGGCCTCATACTTGTGTATCTGATCTGTTTTATGTCCATTTGTGTTTCCTAATAGGTCAGTAGGTGCCTTCTGTGCTTAACACACGCCGCCGACATTAGGATCTAAGTCTGGTTCCTCACGATGCTTTCATTCAGTCAAAGAGTCCATTAGTGAAAAGCCGGGGTTCGAATTTACGACCACAAGGAAGAGAGTCGCACGCTAGCTTGCGACTTGGCTTGGCTTGGCTACTCCTACTTCAATAGGCGATCATAGAAAATATATTATATTTTAAAAATAAAATTCATAAAACTTACATAAGAGTAACACAATTAATCGTTTCATACTGGCCTCGTCCGTTCAAAGGCTGATATTAAAAAGGTAGATCGAATTTAATTTTCTTTATGGTTTTTTTACGACTAGAACCGGCGTTTATCTCTTTTCGCTTCGCTTAGCCATAAATTTGATATTCTATGTTTTATGAACTTTATGTAAAAATCTGTAATTGCTAAGGTTTCGATATTGCTATTGGTTTATTAAATAGAGTATATTGATTACAAATATATCCGGGTATAATGTAAATAAGTGGGTGATTTTTCTTCTCAAATCGAATTGCGGTCGAATATTGAAAAAAATCACATTTGTGCAGACAAGTTGAACTATATTCTATCAGCCCTGCGATTCTGTAACTCACTTCACGAACTCACACAGCGGTTTTCGCATCGGCGGTCTCTCTCAAATCAGTCGTGAAGCAGTAATTTTAT
This sequence comes from Pieris napi, assembly GCF_905475465.1. Taxonomy (NCBI): domain Eukaryota; kingdom Metazoa; phylum Arthropoda; class Insecta; order Lepidoptera; family Pieridae; genus Pieris; species Pieris napi. Next base: position 8,660,462 of record NC_062238.1, on the reverse strand, counting down.
GATTTGGCATTCTGATAAACAATAAAGTACAAGCTCCCACCTTTTCCGAATGCCAAATCATAAAGTGACTGCTTCACGAATGATTTGAGAGCGACCGCCGATGCGAAAACCGCTGTATGAGTTCGTGAAGTGAGTTACAGAATCGCAGGGCTGATCTCTTCCACAAACACAAAAATTTTCGAAGAATCGAGATAGGTCTGGAAGATTGAAATTTTGAAAGGAATAACGAATATATTACCAGACAGAAAGAAGCATAAGTTTCTATGCAATATTTTGAAATATTTAATCCCTCCTTTAGAATTCTCAAGACGGTAAAATATGGTTTACACGAGAAATCCCTTAGTTTAAAGCTAGTATAAATTTCAATATTCTCCTCTTTTCCATTGGGGGATTCTACCTACTTTCCTTTCATATGCATAACTCCTTAATGTTTGAGATATATTACATTTTTTGAGAGCCTATAAATATTAAAAATGTATGAAGATTGTACGAAGAATTAGTATTGTGTCGCAATTTAATTAGGAAATATGTTTGAGTTTGAGTATTCATGAGTTTAATAGAATCAAACTTTATAAAAATCATAGTACAATTCAAAGAACAAATACAAAATTACTCGGCCCAACTGATAACTTTATCTAAGCGATTAAGGCAACTAAAATATTATATTAATGAAACATTTATTGATGACTATTAAAATTAACAATTTAAATATTAAAATATAATTTTATTTAGTTAAAAGATTTCATAATAAATTCGCATTTCAATTTAAATTATCGCTTGTTTAATGGTTTTCCTTTTTTTTATTTATAAAAATAAATAAATCAGTGGCGCTACAACCTCTTTAGGTCTGGGCCTCAGATTTCTGAATCTGTTTCATGATCATTTTTAAATCTAATAGGCAAGAATGTGATCAGCCTCCAGTGACACACGCCGTCGACTTTTTAGGTCTAAGACATGTCGGTTTCCTCACGAAGTCTTCCTTCACCGTTCGAGCTAATGTTAAATGCGCACATAGAAAGAAAGTCCATTGGTGCACAGCCGGGGATGGAACCTACGACCTCAGTGATGAGAGTTGCACGCTGAGGCCAACACTGCTCGACCTTACCGACCGACCATTACCTTTTATTTATTTATAAGTAAATAAAGAAAGGTAATAATAATGTATTATATATATTATATGTATGAATATGTTATACGACTTTTAAAACATTCTTGGAAATATAGTAAAAAGAGCATTAAATCGTTTCCCGAAAAATTCAATATCAATATATTTGCTTTGTATTCATGTTTATTCTGCGAATTAATCTCTCCCTTGTAAATAATCCTTTAAATTAAGCAAACACACCCTACAAACATTATATTGTTGGGAACGAACACTGAACATACGTATAAGTTTATTTAGGACTCAGCCAATAAAACTTGATCTGATTTACTTGAAATTTTCACTTTATCGAAAAAAACTGGATATTGACGAACGAAATCGAATTAAACGAACGGTTAAACACCAATCTTGTATCAACCAAATGATTATACCCTTAATTAACGTTTTTTTCTGCCCTTAAATTGTATTTAAGAATGTACTTTTGAAAAGTAAAAAAAGGAAAAATCATTTAATCATATAAGTAACATAATTTACACTTATGACTCGTCAGTAAAGAAATACATATTAATGCTTCTAATTTTACATTTACTGCCAGTTCTCAAATCAAGGGCGTAGAACGGGAGAGAAGAACTGGCAATAAACTCTCCGCCACTCTTTTTAATCGCCATTTTTTTACACCACGTTTGTAAGCTGCAGCCATTTCACCATGTTCCACATGACATATCAAGTAATTAATCATAATAACATAAATTAAAAACAAAGATTTGTCCTCTATCAGCAGGAGGCATGGTGAAATAGGAGCACGCACTTACATTCTCGTGGGAACAACACGCAAACACATAGTCGAAATAACCAACATCACCGCATACACGAATTCAAGTTCGACCAGTCACCACAAGTAGCACCCGTTCACGAGCATGACGCATGGCCAGCCATCAGCCCCCTCGCCATATTTTAGGGAGAGAGACCTCCCGACGCATGATTATACAATAGTGGAAAAATATTTGTAATATAGGTTTTAGCGCTTATGTATGAATTAAATGGACCAAGCTCTGCTATACTGACTGGTATGGTGCCTATGAACGTGACCTGAAAAAGTATTTGCATTTCCTATAAAAATATTTTGATATGAATATCATCAATCCTTTTCACAAAACACGCTATGGGTTAAATAACAATAAAACAGTAAGAAAAGGTACGACTAATTTAAAAATTAATAATCTTTATTTATTTTCTTACAAAAACTTCGTAAATTACAATTAACAAGTGACAGTTATATATTATTACTAGCTGACCGGGCAAACGTCGTTTTGCCATGTATATCATGTATAATAAAAATAGGGGTTGATCGTAGAGGGGTGAAAGTTAGGGGTTGTATGTATTTTTTAATGTTGTATCATAAAAAAATTAAAATTAAAAATTTTGTCTAAAAAATAAAATAAAAATTTTAGGGGTGGACTACCCCTAACATTTAGGGGGATGAAAAATAGATGTTGGCCTATTCTCATAGATACCGAATAAGCACAAAAAATTTCATCAAAATCGGTCAAGCCGTTTCGGAGGAGTATGGCAACGAAAACTGTGACACGAGAATTTTATATATTAGATAAATAAATAATTGTCATTCTTATATTTAGAGGATATGCTAATGTGTGTGTGTCTGTGTTTGTATTATTACTTAATTGTTAATCTAATAAACCCTACACTATTATACTACAAATTATTACCTAACATTTAACATAAATTATACATAAGTAAAGAAAAATACTAAAACCGGCGATTGAATTTTCTAATAAAAACTGTTCCTAACTGGGAATTATTTTATGTCTTTTTAGAAACAAAAAAATGAACTTGGTTGTCATTCATTTAAAGATGCATTCAGACATTTGAGTTTCATAGCGTTAGTATGAGGTCCGATTTCTTTGCTCTAATTTTTTTTTTTATTAAGTGTTAACAAATAAGTAAGTGATACGAAGCTCACCAGGTCATCTCGTACTATACACTAATAATACGAGCGTAAAAACTCATGTATGTCATCCTTTATACTATTGTTCAGTATAGATAAGATTACGGCGTTGAACGTATGTCAGTACGTTACAGACGTGTGCTCGACATGCTAATGCCTAATCAAGCTGATATGTAGATCCCGGGGCTTTGAAACTGGCATTTCATCGGCAAATTGAATAAAACTTTTTTTATTACAATATTTGCGAAGATTGACATTGACATGATGAAATGTCAAGTCAATCTTCAATAAATCTTTCAAGAAAGGAGCGTGCCAATTCTTAAAAGGCCGTCAACGCACTCTCGAGCCCCCGGGGGTTTTTTGTGTCGATGGGAGGCGGATTCATTGAACATCAGATGAGCCTTCTGTATATACTATATAGCTGTCTATATAACTGTATAAGTGTGGTGTGACGAATATGTTCAATGATCAAGATTGCTGATAAACACTCGAAACATCTCAATGTACTTGTAAATTTAAAGATCATTGCTTGTTTATAAAATTATTTTAACTCATCTTCTCATTTGTAAGGTTCAGAGTCTGAACTTAGCGCTAAGCATGACTTCCGTATGTCAAATATATATTTCTATATAAGTAACTCAGTGTATTCACCGTTTATACAGTTGTCAAAAAGTGATAAAGGAAATCTTGAAAGAAACTTTATTCGCTATTTTAGTACCCCACCTAAGTCAGTTGAGTACATCACTGAATGCACTAAATGGTATCTATGAAGCCAAATGCAGCGTGACATTACGTACGAATATATAAGATATTACATAGGATTTAACCAAGCACGAGACTATTTTTTGTTAACAAGATAACTTGAACATTGTGCCGAATTCTCACACCTTTTTGACTAATTTTTGTTAGCAAAATAACTTGAACATTGTGCCGAATTCTCACACCTTTTTGACTAATTTTCGTTAGCAAAATAACTTGAACATTCTGCCGAATTCTCACACCTTTTTGACTAATTTTTGTTAGCAAACAAACTTGAACATTCTGCCGAATTCTCACACCTTTTTGACTAATTTTTGTTAGCAAAATAACTTGAACATTCTGCCGAATTCTCACACCTTTTTGACTAATTTTTGTTAGCAAAATAACTTGAACATTGTGCCGAATTCTCACACCGTTTTGACTAATTTTCGTTAGCAAAATAACTTGAACATTCTGCCGAATTCTCACACCTTTTTGACTAATTTTTGTTAGCAAAATAACTTGAACATTGTGCCGAATTCTCACACCTTTTTGACTAATTTTTGTTAGCAAAATAACTTGAACATTATGCCGAATTCTCACACCTTTTTGACTAATTTTCGTTAGCAAAATAACTGGAACATTCTGCCAAATTCTCACACCTTTTTGACTAATTTTTGTTAGCAAAATAACTTGAACATTGTGCCGAATTCTCACACCTTTTTGACTAATTTTCGTTAGCAAAATAACTTGAACATTGTGCCGAATTCTCACACCTTTTTGACTAATTTTTGTTAGCAAAATAACTTGAACATTGTGGCGAATTCTCACACCTTTTTGACTAATTTTTGTTAGCAAAATAACTTGAATATTCTGCCGAATTCTCACACCTTTTTGACTACATCGAAAAGTCAAAGAATGTAGGCAAAATCAGCAAAATAGGGCATCGGTACATCAAATGAGCCAAGATGAGCCAAATGAGAGTCAAGAGATTCTAGCACCTACGACTTGCTCCTATATATGGGGACACAAGTAAATACAGTTTATAAAACCACTGCAAATTCACACACTTAAAGACAACAGTTAATGTATTTAAAGAGAAAATACATTTATTTATTTTACATAAACGGGTTGTTGCAGTTGAGTAAAAAATCATTTTAATATTCCTAGAATAATAACAGTGATCGTATCAAAGATGTGTAAACTGCTGTCTGTAGCAATCCAAGAATAGATATCAGAATCAATAAGACCCTAGAGTAATGAAAACAGTTGGGTAAAGTGACTGTTGAATTTGCTCGACGCGTGGATTGTCACGTAGGTATATATTGTGAAGTTGTGATTTGGATTAAATTTCTGATCTTATTTACATTCGGAAGTTTGTGAGATTAATTTTGAATTGACTTTTTTAGGAGTGATACTATAATGTATATGAATTATGTATTAAAAATTATACCCATAAAAATGTGTTAATTAAGCTGTTATGTGTACCCTTAGTTATACTAAGTAGTTTTATGTATCAAATTGTGCATACTCGGCGTAATGAAAACCGTGAAATACTTTTCTATAAGTTACTTAAAAGATGTAATTTAGACTTGTAAGAAACAAAACGTGCGCAGCATTGCGCTGACACATAATTGTAACCACATTGTAAGTTTTGTTTCATTTAAATTCGTTTATAGAATATGTTTTTGAGACCTATAGCGACAACTAATATAATTAAGAGTACGGTGCGTTATAATCATCAATTAATACTTGGGGAGCGTTCAAGTATTAAGTAACGAATTTTTTGAGATTATTGACCCGCACCCACCCATGTAACTCGTCGTAACATCTGTACCCAAGTGCAGTACTGTACCCAAGTATAGTAAAACGTTTTGTGACCTTCTGGTGACTCTTTAGTTACTATTATGTGGTGTACGTCGACAAAAATATTAACAATAACGCGTAATTTAATCCCCGCCCCGCATCGTAACGTTGTACAAAAGGAACCCTCCCCCCTCCCAAAATACGTTACGTAATACTTGAACGCTCCCTTGTCCACTAAGCAAAGGATATTTTCACATACTCTAAAATGTCGCCACTGTTTAAAACAGCCTGCTAGAGTGTCGTGTAGTTGGACGCGACCAAACAAGGCCATTCCGTATCAAATATTCACACAGCCGAGTGAGATTCTATGTCGTTGTCGTTCAACAACTCTAATTGTGCGACAGGCACTTTACGGTGGTATTTATAGTTATATATGTCCTGTCCTTTTATATTTATGGTGGCTTGAAATTGAAAGACGAGAATAGCTTAACCGCTATTGTTTATAAAGTCTTACTTTTTGACGCTATACTATAAAGTATTACTTAAATTTATAGAAAATATTTTTATGACGCAATTAAATGGCAAAGCATTAATTAATTTTTGAAGAGTTTTTTTGAAGGTATTGAGATATTCTTTAAAAAAAGCAAAAATCGTAAAATGTTATATATATACTTCTAGTTAAAAGTCACCCAATTTTATTAGCAAAAACAGCAAAACAAATAAAAACAGAAAATCATATACCGTGTCGGCAAAAGTATTTACTTTATCCAAACGGTATTAGCCTTGTCAAACTTGAGCCCGTGTGGGCAAATTCAATATGGAACCGATAGCCAAAGCTGGCGCAAATCCCGGTAACAAATAGACGAGCCGAGATCACCGGGCTGCTTATTCAATTAGTTTACTACGGGTGTGTAGTTCCCGTTTGTACCGTTCACTAACCTAGATATAGTTAATATAATGCACCATAGTTCAATGGCGCAACTCTTAGAAAGAGACACATGTCTCAATGTCTAATATTGTGTTAATAGGGGATTTGCTTTCTGATCCATGAAAAAGCAGAACACTACTGATACTGGAAGGCTAATTTAAAGGAGTATAAATTTTGTTTTGGTACACGGGGCAAACGCGCAGGAGGCTCATCTGATGTCATACGGCCGCCCATGGACACTCTCAATGCCAGAGGGTTTGTAAGTGCATTACCAGCCATTTAAGAACTATTACGCACTTTTCTTGAAGCGGTCAGCTGGTTACACATAGTAGGCAAAAACTACCTTAAAAACGCTCTGTGTTGGAATGACGGATGTCAAGGTTGGCCTATGATGAAACTCAACTGCAGGTATTAATCCTAAAAACTTCTCTAAGCACTCTCCATGGAAAATGCGGTTGAAGATGCAGAGTGACCCCACATCTCTACGCAACGCTGAGGGATAAAGCCACTCGGAAAGGGGTTGGTCGTCGACGATTTGAACCGCTCTTCATTGAATACGGTCAAGTTAAAGGAGCTGGTGCTGGTGCTCCCGCCCAGAGGTGAAACAGAATTCCATGTGGAGCCAAATTTGCGCTTCATACAGTTGCAAGCGATGGCCCGGAGTGAAGTACCGACTTGCCTTGCTGAGACAATGAGACTAATTTAGTCTTTCCCTCCAAATGACCGCGAAACTGAAAGTCGTTCGATATATACACAGTTACACTGTTTTAAACAGTGTCGACATTCGACGAAACTTTAGAGTATTTGAAAATATCCTTCATTTAGTGTACAAGTATTAATTTTGTGACACCGACCCCATCATATGATACTCCATATAATTTAACAGCTGAAAAAAGAAAAGTAAACAATTGAAATTGGTCTTATTGTTGTGTTTTTATACTGAGGTATTTCGATGTGCAGTAAAATAAATAGCAGCTGCAAAAGTACCATGGTACATAACCAATAACGAAGTTCACGAACACCTAAAAATGGCAACTATCAAAGAGGAAATCTGGAGACTGGCAGCTAAATACGAAGAGCAGTTAAGCTGTAACCCGAATGAACTTGCTCGCCAACTCACCATTATACAGTATGTGAGTCGACTAAAACATCACCATATTCTAGAGCTAGAAGACCGGCAGTAGCTCTAGACTGAAGATGAGTAGATGCTTCCAATTGGAAGTCACTCCACATGACAGCACCACAGAAAAAATTCGCTCATAGCCTTAGGGCTGATTGCAAATAACCGCAGAAAAACAAAACCTTCTTCTCCGGCTGCGCAGACACATTTGACGTTTATCTTAACGTGACCCTAGCTTTATACAGCTATATAGCTTTAAACGTATTCGTAAATAAATGTGTACCCACACAACGGAAGAAGATTTCAAAATCTTTTCATGCCTAGTATATTTGAAATACTTATTGGAACCTAGTCTGTACTCAAGTGTAGAGTACACAAAACAGAATACAACATTTGTGTCTAACAATTGATTAATAGCGCGTATTAAAAATCTTCAACAAGCGTGTAATAATTTTTAAATAAAAATCGTTATTAATTAATGAACCAAACATTGCCATGGTTCCATGAATCGCACACAAATAGAACAGAGGGTTGTGCAGTTCACTGGCTTCCATCAAATCAGTTCACGCTGAATGCTCTAACATATTATCTAGATCTCAATCTCACAAAAGATAAAAAATATTGCCAGTGGTATTTTTATTGTATAAGAAAAATTATTTCGCAAGTTCTATTTAACCTAAGCGTCTATTATTTTCGGTCGGTACTTTTAACACGGAGAATATCCAAATTTAATATAAATAATATATTTTTGTTCACGTCTTTTTTTTAAAAAAGACAGTGGCGCAACAACCTATTTTTTTAGGTCTGGGCCTCAGATTTCTGTATCTGTTTTATGATCATTTGTAAATCTAATAGGCAATAGTGCCTGACTAACTGACGCCGTCGACTTTTTGGGTCTAAAACAAGCCGGTGTCATTACAATGTTTTCCTTCACCGTTCGAGCAAATGTTAAATGCGCACATAGAAAGAAAGTCCATTGGTGCACAGCCGGGGATCGAACCTTCGACCTTAGGGATGAGAATCACACGCTGAAGCCTCTAGGCCAACACTGCTCAACTCAGGTCTTTGTTTTAATCAAAACAAAAACCAGCGTGTATTTGGAACAAAGCCGGAACCAGTCATTCAAATCCGCGTAGTAAATAAATGTTTATGGTGTCCATTTATATATAGATGTAGTGATATTTTCTAAGTAACCAAATTATTGCTTTAGATTTTAGTTTATTTAATTTTTGTTATAGTTACATGTTATTTTGAGTTTTTTTAGTTAGTTAATTATGCATTTCTTGTACTTTACTCTCTGTAGGTGTTTCTTTTTTTATGTTCCATATTAGGGTTGCCTGAAAGAAATCGCGTGTAGTAACTTATGTAACCTGCTATTTTTGTTTTTTTATATGTATGATTTTGTATATTATGATAACGCAGTGTAAATAAATAAATAAAAATTATTGCGAACACAAAGAAGATTGAAGTTAGGACATAAAACAAAGGTGCACTAACTAGCGCCTAGGGGAAAAGACCTCAGCTTGTATTGTTAGTTTATTTGTTCACAGTTTAGGAACCGGATAACAATGCCATCATTTAGAAACACATGTTAACAGCGGTTACTTATTAATTACCTAGCACGTAATAAATGAAAAATATAAATTCCAATTTAAATTAGGATTTCGTATATAGTGAAACTGATAATAATCTGAGGTAAGATTTGACCATTTTGAATATTGTGTTCTTGGTAGATTATATTACTATTTTTGTCTCCTATGATATATTTATCTCCTATTTAAATGCTTTTAATTAAAATAATGAGTTTGTATGGATAGTAATATTATTGTATATTTATTGTTATTATTATAAACCTTAACATTAATATATTGAATTTATAAACAATATTTTAAAAAATCATTTCTTAGCTTAATGAAGAAAATTTATTTTCAGTTACAGATGCTTTGTATAGTCCTTCGTTTCAGCGAGTTTATTTGAGATTAAAACTCTATTAGTTCAATAAAATTCATGAAAATAGTTTTGCCAGGGTTTGATAGTTAAAATAGTTTATGTTCTGAATTTGCACTTAAATTACTTATTATTAAATTAGGCTAGTTGATGTCTCATTAAAGAGATTATTCTTAATACCACAGTCGGTGTTTAATTCTTGAGGTGATAATGAGGTTTAGTATTTACATGAACTAATAAATAAATATTCCGTCCATCTTTCAATAGAAAAAATCGGGAGTGAAGCAATGCAGTGAATGATAAACATAAAAGTCAGTTTTAACAAGGATACAAGCAATCTCATCGTATGCGAATCGGACATTGTAAAATCAATCAACCGTTCTAGGATTTCAGTTCGTTAGCCGTAATGAAATCAGACGCCGTGACCGGGATACGAGCCTTTTGTATGTAGAAACAACTGAAATTAAACTAACCAATTTTGCTCAATTTAATTGGATAAAAACAGGGATAATATAATTGGATAAATTAAACCGTACAAGGCCTTAAATTAAAGATTTTAATATGATGTCTGTAATTCTATATAAAAAAAATGTTGTGCTCACTCTCTCTGCTGGCTCTACGAGAAACTTCTTTTCTGAAGAAGCTTCTTTCTCTTAACAACTGAAATTAAACTAACCAATTTTGATCAATTTAATTGGATAAAAACAGGGATAATATAATTGGATAAATTAAACCGTACAAGGCCTTAAATTAAAGATTTTAATATGATGTCTGTAATTCTATATAAAAAAAATGTTGTGCTCACTCTCTCTGCTGGCTCTACGAGAAACTTCATTTCCTGTCCTGTGCCACCTTCCGCCAATTGCTGGCTTTTAGCTGCAGTAGGTCCTCCACTCTCCATTCGTTCTCATACTCCTCCGAAACTGCTCGACCGATTCTTATCCAATTTTTATGCATATTCAGTAAGTCTGAGAATCGAAAAAAATTTTTTTATTATTTTTTAGACAATTTTTTTTGTATTTATTTCTTTATGATACAGCATACAAAAATACATACCACCCCTAATTATCACCCCTCTACGATAAACCCCTATTTTTATTATACTCGTAGTAGATAGTTATTTTTATTGAACTAAAAAAATGTTTCCTAGAAATAATATACATGCCAAAACGTCGTTTGCCGGGTGAGCTAGTCTTCTTTTATGATTCAACGCTTTTTGATATAATTCAACAATTTATATCATTTTATATTAAACTAGCTGGCCTGGCGAACATCGTACCGCCTAACAGTCGATTCTTTATATTTTTTAATACTTATTCTGCCATTCGGAACACCGGTCTAGCTAGTAAGATAAAAAAAAGAAAGTTGATAATACAACAAATACATTATGTCAAAAAATAAAAATTTACCTTCCCGGAACCCCTCCACTAACACTTGAACTTTATGAAATGGTATTAAAGTTCAAATTGCCTTTAAATATTATTACGAATATTTTGTATGGGAATATAGAAAAGTGTTGTTTTTAGACTTTTTCACACAATTTTTTTAACGACAGCGGCGACATTTGACAACGGAAAACGGGTTTCATTTTTATATATATAGACTAGCTGACCCGGCTAACTTCGTTCCGCCTTAATAATAATATCGTTGTTACTTTAGTTAAACTTATTTTAGGATTTCATTAAGGTGATAACTTTTTTTGCAAATAGAGAAATGTTTTATTGCTTGCCATTGCAAAAGAAGAATGGCAGTTTTACACATTAGGCCTCTTCTCTCTATCGCCAATATTGCGATACTGCATGTTAAAGCACTTTCTGCTTTACAACATTTTTTGATGAGGTAACACAAGTTTTCGATCAAGATCAAAGCCTGGTTATGCATCTCCTCATTTACTTCAAGTTCGGGTTTTCTTGAAGTGACACGAATTCGACGTAAAATGATGCGTAGTTTTGTCAACAAATGTCACCACATGCCGTGTGCATTCGTAAAATTAATTAATTTATTTATTGTTATTCGATAACTTATCCGATATTTTATTACTTATTCTGCTATTCGGAGTGGAGAAAAATCCATCAAAAAAGACATAACTAACATCGGTCCAGCCGATCTCGAGTTATAAGTGTTGTAACAAACACGACTTTCTTTTATATATATAGATAATATAGTTATGATTCCACAAGCTTGGTATATATATTCAGACAACATAATATTTGGCTTTGACTGCGAAAATCAATCCTGTTGACGCAAATGTCGAGTGTCAACAGTCTCAGATGTATGTCTCCTGGTGTATGATATGATGTGAACTAACGAACCGAAAACTCCAGACGGCCACTGGAAGCTTGAATTTAACAATTATTTGTTTTACAATTATAGAAAACAGGTAATGCCTTTGGGTATAACAATTTTCTATCTTTTAAAAGCTAACCAGGAAGTGTTGGTTTTTTTATTATACCAACGATAATTACACTTTATTACTTATACTTATTATTAGTCGTTTTTAGACAGTTTGCCCATTTCTTGATTTCTTGAGCTAGGCGCAGGAGTTAATAAATAATGTGTTAATGGGACACAATTACGTTGAAATAAGAAGTCTGCTCAATGCGCAAGGACGATGAGAAACTAGTCGTGGTTGGAAAGACAAGGCAAAACGTAGCCGTTCACCAACCACATGGAACCAGTAAAAGACTCTCCTTCAACAAAATTTAGGACAGGTGCTGGACAGAAACCGCTGGAAACAGATAATCCGCTCCAGATGTTTTCTTGCTGACCACGATGATCAGACATTAGCTACCGACTTAAGAGAGAGAGATCTTCTGATATTTTTTTTAGGTCATGAACTTTTCTAGTAAATTTAAATTATATAATTTTAATTTAAATAATTGTTTGTTTGACACGTGACGTTGTTAACATAAAAATAACAAATAAAAAAAGATTTCTTAATCGAGCAAAGTTCCAACTCCTGTGAAGACATGAAAAAGTGTTTATTAATACTGAATCTTTTTGTACGATTTATTTTCCTAACTAAACCTATTCAGATAAACGATTCATAGTAATTCCATATAAAGCATATTATATTCTCCAAAGACTTCCACAATTTATAAGAAACGGCTACAAGAAATTTGACATTCCCATACTTTTTTGGTTTCTAGATTAAGCGAGCTGATAGATCGTAGCTATTATTTTTCCTTATGAACTGTATAAAGCCATTACGAGGAAGTGGAAGTAATGTATCTGAGGAAGCCGAGAGATATATTGAGACATTATGATTGTGACTGCAATCTGGCGATGAGGTTTTGATTATTGTTCGAGATTTGTATCAAAAAGGCAATACAAAAATATATATTTGTTTTATTAGTAATTAAGAGTAAGACCCCAATTTTGTTACAGTTAATTTTTTTTATGTTTGTGCTTTGTAAAATATCAAAGGCACAAAATGTACTTAATTTTTTCTACGCCATTGACACTTTATCGACTTCAAATAGGCATTTTTTAATTCCTGTCTATATTTCACACAATTTAAATACGCCGGTTTTAATGTTTAAAATACGAGGGATATATCAGCATTATTTAACTAGCAGCAACCTTTGTAATACGCTATTAGTAACACAATTCTGATTGGGTCTTTGTTACAATACATTCAACTGAACTTGTACAAAATAAGATGAAGTCAGTCTCGAGTACTATCCGAACAACGGAACATTTACTGCTGATAGTTAATTTGGGACTGTGTAAGTTATACACTTATCCCCTTATTCATAAGTCTTTGTAGATACATTTATTAAACAGTATACTATTATTACACTGTAATAACTATACTTTGTTTAATATGTTATTTATTTACAGAATATTACGCTTAAAATTATATGCTGACCTAAAAACATAAAAAAATTATTTACGTAATTAGAAAGTAATTGATTCAGTTGGATCAAATTAATTGTTCACTAAATATTTTAAATGTATAGAATGTTCATGCCTCTACTATGTTGGAAAATTTAATGAGACTGACTTGAAAAGTAGGGTCATAACTTTATTACTTCAATGTAACATACATTTAAACAAAATTGTTTTCTTAGCTGAGTAGCGAAGAAATCGAACACGGGTAGTCCTATACTTAATTTTATATAAAATTATATAAAAGTAAATCTCGATTATAATCGTCCTTTCATTGTAAGTTATTTCAGATTCAAAGTTCTGATTTTGTGCTACATTTGTCTTCAGTGTATCAAAAGTATTGGATTTGATATAGGGAAGTCAGAATTACTAAGTACTAGTCCTACACAATCAGTCGTAATCAGTCAATTTAACTTGTCTTGTATTACTTGTGGTCAAGAGTAAGTAGAGTCGTAGTGGTAGTAGAGTCGTAGTGGCAGTAGAGTCGTAGGGGTAGTTGAATGGTAGTGGTAATAGATTCGTAGGGGTAGTAGAGTTGTACTGGTAGTAGAGTCGTTGGGGTTGTAAAGTCGTAGGGGTAATAGAGTCGTAGTGGTAGTAGAGTCGTAGTGGTTGTAGAGTCGTAGTGGTAGTAGAATCGTAGTGGTAGTAGAGTCGTAGGTGTAGAAGAGTCGCAAGGTTAGTAGAGTCGTAGGGTCAGTAGAGTCGTAGGTGTAGAAGAGTCGCAAGGGTAGTAGAGTCGTAGAGGTAGTAGAGTCGTAAGGGTAGTAGAGTCGTAAGGGTAGTAGAGTCGTAGGGGTAGTAAAGCATTAGGAGGTTACCGGCTATTCTAACGTTTCCAAGATCTTGTTTTCATTATATATGAGTATAGCTTGTAACTTAGGACACACAGTAAAGGCAGATAACTAAGCTAGAACACCTACATTGCTCACGCCGCTGTGCGGTGTAATGTACAACACTACACCAATTAACATGGAAATGCCTGCCTTATCGTGCGAGATACCAACTTACAATACCCTCTCATGTATAGAAATGCAATTTAACTAACATCTGTATATATATTATTGATGTGTTTATGTTCAATTTATCGTAAAACGAATATACTGTAATAAATAGCGGTATTAATGTAAGGCAAAAGTCCTTAAAATTATTATTGTGAAATCACGATTACAACTAGGTACTAGTTACAACTAGGTAACTTTTACGTCTACCTTCATTTATTAATAGTAGTAATCGTAATCGGAGGTCGACGCACGATGAAATTATTAGTTAGTAAATAATTTGTTAGTTTAGGACATATGTATTGTTTACTTTAAAAAATTACCTAAATAAAGAAACTTAACACTAACCCGAATGATACACAACAATTTCTCTCCAAATGTCCCATCAGTCTTCGAAAATGGCCCCCAATTTCCCAATACTACCTTGAAGCACGCATAACCCTCACCAAACACACAATTTGAACCTTACACACTGCGTAATAATGCTTAGTGTTCTGAGTAAAAAATTACAACATCCCAAATAACGTCCAGTAGGTGTCACGGCCGGTAATCAATCTTGAACAGGATGAAACCCATTTCAACGTTTATTTATGTATGTATGGCCCACGAATGAAAACGATAGGAATTGTCATTGTGAATCGACAATTGGCACGGAAGTTATCTGTGGTAATTCGATATTCAATTTATGAGTGTGAATTATGGAATCGAATTTCTTTTGTTTTTTAATATTTCGTTTGTTTATTAGTGAAAAAATATTTTGTTTTTTTAGCTATTCGATAATTGAATTTCTATAATTTAAAAATCAATAGTCTCTTAAAACAATAATGTTAAAAATAATTTTCAAAAATGTTCGAGTTTTAACGTATTACACGTGCACGCTGTAGGCGCACAGAATTGTGTTGTAATCGCATGTAGGCAGTTAACGTTTTAAATTTATTTTGTTTTTTAAATGTATGTGTCACCGTAAAATTGTAAACACCGTTAGATTGTAATCTATCTCGCGAGATTGTGAACTATCGAAAGATTTTGCATGAAAAATATAAAATATTCTAGAACTATATTTGCGTCGTACTCTTGACTCACGCAAAAACAAAAACAGGTAAGAGTAACATAAAAGTAAAATTAAAGATAAAACGATGGAGCGAGCCATTTTTTTATTGTCATTTGTCAACCAGAAAGACGTATCCCGTTTCGTGTCTGGGATTCGATATGAAATGCTATTAACCAATTATAAACAAGTGAAACATTTCGACTTAGGGGCCTCATAGCCTAGCGGTCTTATTAAGTGGCAGCTAGGTGAGGGGTACCGGGATCGATTCCCGGTTCGAGGGCAAGTTTTAATTTAATTTAAATTTGTTCTCGGCCTTTGGGAGGGTTGTGCGGTACCGGGCGAGTGCCTAAACCGTACATGGAGGACATGGTCGAATTTCTAAGACAAAAAGCACGAATTATAAAAATCTCATACTTGACGCCGGCTAATGCACAAACCGTGCCAGAGCCATTAAAAAAAAATTGTTTTACAGCTCTATTCGATAATTAAATTTCTATAACTTAAAAAAAAATTTGTCTCGAAACAATTGTTAAAAATATCTATTTTAAATGTTCGAGTTTTAACGTAATACACACGTGCACGCTGTAGGTTCACAGAATTGTGTTGTATTCGCATGTAGGCAGTTAACGTTTTAAATTTGTTTAGTTTTTAAATGTATGCATGAATAATATAACATATTCTAGCACTATATTTGTGTCGTACTCTTGACTTACGCAAATACAAAACCAGGTAAGAGTAACATAAAAGTAAAATTAAAGATAAAATAATGGAGTGTGTCAATTTTTGATTGTCATTTGTCAATCAGAAAGACGTATCCTGTTGCGTGTCTGGGATTGGATATGAAATGCTATTAACCAATTATAAACAAATGAAAATTTCGCCTTTCTTTCGTTTCATTTGAAAGATCTCAAGACAATAACTGAAGTAGATATCATTCGTGCATATTCTCCATACACTTTTCAATCAAGCTTTGTTTCGTCATGTCAAGGGAAAACCGTTTATGATATCAATTATATTCTAGAAACTATTAATCTATGGAAAAAGTCGATATTGTAAACAAATCGAAAAAGGTCCTTGTAAATCGTGGACAGAATGAGGGTGGGAAGTGAAATGGGCCGTGGCTGGGTCAGTCCCAAACAAATCACCAGAGTTTGTATTAAATGCTCTTATATCGGTGCTTATATCTTAAGTGTTTACGATGTAACCTTTAGATTTAATCCTATTAATATTTAAACTTTCAATTGAATTTATTCGATAAATGTTATTCATCTTAATATATATAAATTACGTGTCACGTTGTTTGTCCGCTATGGACTCCCAAACTACCGAACCGATATCAATCAAATTTGCACACCGTGTGCAGTTTGATCTAACTTAAAAGATAGGATAGCTTACATCTCAATTTATACCCGCAATATTATTTATGCAAAATATTTGTTTTTTATTTAATAGACACAAGTCTAACAGATGGCGCTGTGTTGAAAGTACCAACGTTTCACATAAGCTACAATTTAATTGCATAACCACCATAAAGCATGGTGGTCCCCATGACTGGTGTTCTCCTACCGTTTCCCTTGAATAGTTTACTACTTTGTAATATAACAAAAACCTTAGCCACAGCAACGCTTGGCTGGTCTACTAGTAAACAAATAAATACTCAATTGTCTCTACTCGTCACAGATATAGTAATCTTATGAAGAGGAAAAGTTCGTATTTTTGTTGGTAGCCAAAGAAGATTACGCCCACAACCACCAAAAGAAAATAACTAAAAACTTCCAAAAGTATCTTCATCCTAAATTGGATTCTTAAGTGAATTGAAACGAAAACCAATAAAAATAACTTACTTATTTTATAGGTTAACAACTTCTTATTATTGAATTGTTTTTCTTTCATAGAATTGAAAACAACTAAATAAAATACAAAACATTGAATTTCAATAGTTACAGTGAATAATTTAAGTTAAACAAAATTAAGGAATCTTGTCACAGAAATATAGGCTTTCATGATATTTATATATTTTCGCAATAATATAAAATTATATTTGTCTCTGCTATTGAAGTAGATTTTCTACTTAAATTTATTTTATTTTTATGTTTGCACAATTCACACCAATTGACCTAGTCCCATGCTAAGCTGGTGAAGCTTGTGTTATGGGTTCTGGGCAACGGATATACATACATATTATAGATAAATAGACATATAAATACATATTTAAACACCCAAGACCTAAGCACAACACCAAATGCTCATCACATCGATGTTTGTCTCAGCCGGGGATCGAACCTGGGATTCATGGATTCGCAGTCAGGGGTACTAACCACTAGACCAATGAGCCGTCAAAATTAGTGTATTTTAGTGGTGTTAATTATTGCTTTATTATATTATATTGTTAACTTTGCTAAATTAGAAATGGAATTTTACTAAAAGTATGATAAGCCGTAACCTTATTATTTTCACAGTACATTCTTCGTTATAAGCAATGAGATGCTCCGTCACATGAAGATCTTTGACACTTGGAAATCATTGTATCATGTAAAAATCTCGAACCACCTTAGTAAATCCTGGCCGAGTTGGGTACTGTTCTAATCAGTATGTAATCTTCTATTAGTAATATTAAACAAAGTCTTAAACCATTTTCTACTTTACTATCAATAAAGGCAACTTTTATAGTTCTGAATATTTCCATGATGGAAAATATTTCACAAGCTAATAAATTAACAAAAAAGGTTCACTAAATAGAGATACATTTTATTTGCGTTACAGATGCAAGTCAAGAGCCTCGATGGAAAGTCCCAATTAAAAATGCAGCCTCCAATTCATTTGATATTTCATGTGTGATCTGAAAATCCCGTCAAAACAGAACTTCAATTTCTCGAGGGTAGATCATTAAAAATTTGACTGAACGAACAAAACACGCATTTATTTCCGCGAGTTTTCCTACGGAAAAATTTAATGTTTGCATGAGTTTTGTAAGCGCTGTTTATTTACAGATTTGTTTTGTTTACGCTTTAAATCTGAATGTAAAGCGGGAAGTTTTTCAAAGCAAATAGTCAGGTATCTGCTAAAATATTTGTGCATAATTAAATAAAATTAATGAAAACCTATTATTTTTTTTATAATGACGATGGCGTTTTGTTTTAGTTAAGTTAAATCCAAAGGATATTGAAAAATTTACAAAACTAATAATTTCAATAACGAATGCGAATGTAATAAAATAAATTAAATTTAAAACTAAAATAACTGCCTATAGTTTTTAACTTTGCACCTATCACCCTTCTTGGGAATTGGAGTCACGTGTGAGGTTTTCCAATGACGTATTAAAACATACTATACTTACTTAAAAATATAACCTTTAAAACAGTCTGAGCATAGTAATATTATTTACGGTATACATATGTTAGGAGTTCTGTAACTTTGCTAAGTTCAGCATCGAATCCAGACTAAGAACTCCCCAAATGTTCCCTTGTTTTCCATTTTACAATTTAGCAAGAATTTAGTAACATTCTTCACAAGGGATTTTCAATTTTATTCACTTAGCATTTAAGTTCAAGATGACTTGTATACATTTTCGATACATAATTCACTATGTTGTAAAATGTTAATTGTTTTCTCAATAAATCACGCTAAGTTCGGACTGTGTTGAAGTGAAATAGTGCTATTGTTTCTTTAAAACATTGTTTTACAATGCCTTACGGGATTGGATATGGCTTCTTGAACAGAATAGTGCTTGATCTAACGAAATATCTACATATATTTTTTGTTCATGGTTCTGTTTTTAAGCACTAATAGCTTATAGATAAAACGTGTTTTATCACTAAGGTTGCGGGTTCGAATCCCAGCCATGCACTGATAATTATTGATTTCTGTGTGTCCAATTAACAATTACTTGCAACGGAAAACATCGTTAGGAAATAATGTGAAACTATTCAATATTCATGGTAAAAGCTGGTTACATCTAAGTGTTATGTAGTTTGTTTTTCCCTTAATATAAAGGAATAGATTAATCTAAACATTTTACATAGTTTTCGTCTGTTAATTGTTATAAATAATAATAAAGTTTGTCAATTAATCAAGCGGCACGTTTAAACGCATTTAATATTCTAAACGCCAACTTATAAATCACCTAACTTAACCTAAAGAAGTGATGCTACATAACTCTCCTTCAATTTCATAGACCAAAGCTCTTTAGCCTTGGAGCTTTGACTATCATGTCCCTGTGACGTCACTTAAACGCATAAGAAAAGCGGCTTAAATCCCCGACACGATTGCATTTGCATAGAAATAATCTGGAACAAGCCTACGAAGGCTCTACAAACATATTTATGCTCCCACATGCACTAGTAGCGTTTTCCAACTGATTTAGTTCACCGCGTTGCCTATAAAATTCAACCTTCCTTGCTGGTAAGGATGAGTATAAGAGAGTGATTCATTGCCATGTGGTGTTCATATTTTATTTGATTTATAAAAAATCGTAACTTTCTAGACTCTCTTTAATCAGCAGCTCATGTCTGAGCGTTGTGGTCAGCAACGAAGCATCTAGAGCAAACTATCTGTTTCAGCGGATTCTATCCAGCGCCTCTCTTATAACAGTGTACAGTTTTGAGGACGATGAGTCTTTCACTTGATCGATCCATCTGGTTGGTGAACGGCCCCATGATAAGGCCTTGTGTTACCAACCACAATCAGTTTCTCCAAGTTCTCATCACCTCTGCGCATTTAATTTATTTAACATTACAATAACATTTTTCACAACTAGTGCGATTCAATTAATTATATAAAAAATGTATTAATTACCGGTTTCGGCACCGAAGTACGAGGCTAATCTTGCTAATTGAGGTGTCAGAAGATTGAGCTTAGCTAAGAAAATCTGATCGACGTGAGAATGAAAGGTATTTTCAGAGGTTTTATGAATTTTAACAATTATTTTATGATTTTTTCCTAAATATAACACGTCGTAGTTATTTGGATGCATAATTTATTTACTTTTTTCGAGAAACTAAATATTTATTTAATTGTCTTTTTACATTAAAGATTAATTTTTGAAAGGATTTTGATTGAAATGTGACTTGCTGAATTTTTATAAGTTCGTTTGCGTGTAGGCGTGCCAACTGCATGTATGTACTAACCCTAAAACGAAAGCTCACTTCCAAACGATTTGAGTGGAGTCGAACGTGTTCGCGTGGTTACGTCTACGTCTGTGCTTGACTTTAATGAACTGTGAATGTACAGGTTTTGTATTTATTGAATAAATACAATATTTGAATATTGAAAAATTCTATATCCTACTAATATTTTGTAAGCATGGATGGACCATTGTTACTCTTTTACGAAAAACTACTGAATGGATTTGAATGAAACTTTACAATAATATAGCTTATACATCAGAATAACACATTGGATAAAACTTATAAAGATATTGTGTGAATTGCCCAAAATATCACGTAAGTAGGAAAAAATCTACCATATGCAAACTATACTGGCGTGTGCTGCCAAAACCGCTAGACATATGTAATGTATGATGGAAATGTTTATCTTAAATAGTCATTATCTCTAGTAGTTTTTTTTACGCTACGCTAATATAATCTACCACCAGCTAGTAAACGATGTTTAAAAGTTTAAAATGAAATTCCATATGTAAGTTGTTCACTGCATTTAATAAATCATACATGAACATTACGTTTAAGTTTTTTTTTTTAAAGACAATTCACACCAATTGACCTAGTCGCATGCTAAGCTGGAGAAGCTTGTGTTATGGGTACTAGGCAACGGATATACATACATATTATAGATAGATAGACATATAAATACATATTTAAACACCCAAGACCTAAGCACAACACCAAATGCTCATCACATCGATGTTCGTCTCAGCCGGGGATCGAACCCGGGACTCATGGATTCGCAGTCAGGGGTAGTAACCACTAGACCAATGAGTCGTCTCATTGGTCAAAGTAAAAGAATAGTTTTTTAAATTTATTTCTTAATTCTTTAGGAAAATTGAAATGTGTTGAAATTATACAGAAAATAGTTATTTTTTTAATAAAATCATAATTGAACGATACACAATCTTATTTTGGTAGAACCAGTAAATAAGTATTGAAACGCCTTTTTCGCTATTTAAAAGTGCCATTCTCAAAATCAAACTTAGACAATCGCAGACCCGATTTCGTCAAATGAGTTGACGTAAAAAATGCCATCTGATTTCAGATCGAACCCATTTCTTCAGATGAATGTGAACATTGGAAAGCGGGTATCAAGAATCGAGATAGGTCTTGATCGATTTAGGTTAAGTGCCTGGGATGTTTTGCTCTCATTGGATCTACGATAATTACAGTAGTTGATAAAAGAATAATAAAATTAGCTAACTGTTTGATGTGTTTTATTATATTTCATTAAGTTAAACACATTCTTTATGAAACTATATTTTTTTCTAACACACACATATTATATATTCACAATATTCTTAACCTGCCCTGCGATTCTGTAACTCACTTTTCGAAGTCACACAACGGTTTTCACATCGGCGGTCGCTCTCAAATCAGTCGTGAAGCAGTCATTTTATGATTTGGCATTCTGATAAACAATAAACTACAAGGTCCCACCTTTTCAGAATGCCAAATCATAAAATGACTGCTTCACGACTGATTTGAGAGCGACCGCCGATGCGAAAACCGCTGTGTGAGTTCGAAAAGTGAGTTACAGAATCGCAGGGCTGTACTACTAGTCATAACAATTAAAAATTGATAAATAGAAAATTAAAACAAATTTTAAAAGTTTAATCCCAGTAGCAGTGTAACTTTAATACTGACAGTATTTCCTCGCAGTATTGCGATTCTTATTCGTGGAGCGAGGAAAGCACCAGCTCTGTGGTCACCGGTACTACCTACCAGGCGCCAACTTAAATTAATCCTTTATTATTTTAATTCGTATTTAAGTTACTGGATATAAAAAAACTGATTTTTATTACTTTTAATATTTACTTCAATTTATAAATAATAATAAACATTATTGCTAACAAAATATATTTCAAATTTGTGCCACTGTGTTGTGGGTTACATACATTACAGCTCTTCCGGGATACACGGAACGTGTTTCAAATAAAATAAATATAATTTACGTAAAAAAATTTCAGAAAAAGTAGTCTTAATGTTATATCTAATTAATCTAAAAATCGTGTAAGAACTTAAGTATGTGTGAGTGTATGAGTATATGAATGGGTGTGAATGTGTGAGTGTGTGGCTTGTAGATGTTCTAAGGGTATGCTGAATCTGGTTAAGCTTTTGGAACCTCAAAGCGCAATGTACATCAATTATGTATCAACAACAAACAGGCTTACATTAGTATTGCCTCAAAGCCTTTGTTTTGCATCAATATAATATTACGAGCGTCCAATAATTTATATCCTAAATCGTTTTCGATAGCTCTGGACTTGCGCCAGAAACTATAGAAATCTTTTTTCCTATTACCATTTTGCCATAATCATAACTTTCCTATTATTAGACCAAACACTTTTTGGAATGGAAAAATAACAAATAAACTTAGTCATATTTTTTCTGGGTTATGGGTATGTCTCGAGTAAGGTTGTTGATATTTCGTTAAAGTCAAAGTTACTATTATTTCTATTTTATTATTATTATTATTATTCTTTAGTTACTATTTGGTAAATCCGAGGCCTATTCTTTTTTTGAAAGAATTTAAAATTAAACTTAGTACTAATTATAATGACTTATAATTAATAATTATCAAATAAGTGTGTTGGTAAGTAATGGCATTTTAATAAAGAAATAGCTAAAAATAAAATTTTGTTAATAAATAAAAGATAATATATTTTTTACAATCCTTTTTCCCTAACAACGTAAACTTAAAATAATAGTTACTGGAAGTACTCAGACCTACTTTAAATTGATGTCTACTTATTAAGTATTTCAAATGTTTTGACAATGACATTTACGAATCACAGAGTGACAGAAACAGAGAGGTTGTATTATTAAGAGAAAATCCATCATAACTGTTGACTCAACTTTAATTTTGTTTAGGTTCTGCAGCGGTATTCATAAGTTACTCAGTCATCAATAGAATTACATATTTATAACTAGCTGGCCTGGCGAACATCGTACCGCCTAACAGTCGATTCTTTATTTTTTTAATACTTATTCTGCTATTCGAGACACCGGTATAGCTAGTAAGATAAAAAAAAGAAAGTTGATAATACAACAAATATATTATGTCAAAAAATAAAAATTTACCTTCCCGGAACCCCTCCACTAACACTTGAACTTTATGATATGGTATTAAAGTTCAAATTGCCTTTAAATATTATTACGAATATTTTGTATCGGAATATAGAAAAGTGTTGTTTTTAGACTTTTTCACTCAATTTTTTTAATTTTTCCGTAAGAACCATCTTCGTACTTCAAGGAATATTATAAAAAAAGAATCAGACAAATCGGTCAAGCCGCTTTCATGTTATGTCGTGACAACGGAAAACGGGTTTCTTTTTTATATATATAGATATAAAATGCACATTATTATTAATATAGTATAAAGTTCATTGCGAATTAGTTAATTCTTGATTTGAGAAAGAATAGTTCCTCAGCTAAAAATCAATAGAGTTAAAGATTTTTAGCTGCCTATTTCAATTCAGTGCAACGAAACAACTATTTCACCATTAAGATGATGATGTTAATTTATCCCCAATGGGAAGGGCATAGGACTTTAGTCCATACCGCCAGGTCTTGTTCTTGGTAATAATTGGAGAAATTTGGTAGTTTTAAAGGCCGAAGCCACGTCTTCAGTACGCCATATTGGCTGATCAATTTTTCACCATTGACAATTTACATTTTGGAATAGGCACAGCGTACGTTACGTATTCATCGTGTTTCCAGAGTATCTGCATAGATAAATTCTTTATGCAGATGATAAACGTCAAATTTATAGGTCAATTACAAGCCATTCACAAAAAACCTCACCCGAAAAATAGGTTTTGCAATTTAAATTTTAAGTCTGGATAGCACTCGGCAATAAAATATGCCACGAATTATGTTACTGTATAAATTTTCCCTTTGTTTTTTACGGTACTCCTGGGTCCTTCATAAAAAATTTCCTTGATAGAAATTTATATTTGGAACCCTATTTCGTAAGTGGAACTTCTGAATCTTGTTTGTTAAATCAAGTTCACTGTAAATTGGCCTCGATACACGTATTTAGTGCAGCTTAGTAAAAATAGTAGTTAGTAAAAATATTTTAGTACTTCTTTACTCTTATAAATAATTCTTAATAATCATTTATACTGTATTTATGTAGTAATTTAGGTAGTATAAGATTATATACCGTTACGCCTAGGCTAAATGTATATAACTAAATGTATGTTTTATGCGTGCCTTGTCCTTATAATAGCCACGGCTAAACAAATTTTATATTATTTTTAATAGTTCTGCCCTGCGATTCTGTAACTCACTTTTCGAACTCACACAGCGGTTTTCGCATCGGCGGTCGCTCTGAAATCAGTAGTGAAGCAGTCATTTTATGATTTGGCATTCTGATAAACAATAAACTACAAGCTCCCACCTTTTCAGAATGCCAAATCATATAATGACTGCTTCACGACTGATTTCAGAGCGACCGCCGATGCGAAAACCGCTGTGTGAGTTCGAAAAGTGAGTTACAGAATCGCAGGGCTGGGCTTATGTGTGATTTCAGTAGAGGTACTAAAATAGAGTTTTTACATTTGCTAAAACTTCCATTAAAATTCAATACAAGTGGAATTTACAGCCAACTTTAGAATTTAAAAAGTTTTAATGTAACTGACGCTTTTAATGTTTACACCAATAGACAACAGTTGGACCATGTTACATAGACAAAAGCTAATTCTGTAAAGTCAAAGAGAAGGTCACAGGCTAGTGATTCAATATTCGATTTCTCCGGAGAGCGGTAGTACATACAATGAGTACATGGACCTATTTGTTAGGCCCTTCCCCTATCGAGGGGCTATCCCTCAGGGTCCCTATCGTTAGCCCAACATGCTCCTACTGATTTTGTGTATGTTAATATTCATCAGTTTGTCCCTTGAAAGAAAAAGGGTGCAATTGAGATAAATGAAGGCGACTGAAAAATGAAGGAACATATTACTTATTCTAAGTTGTATGAATATTTTTTGTAGCCATTTCACAATTTTACACTAAAACTAGTGGACCCAACAGACGTCCTGCATGATATTTCAAGCGATATTAAACAAAGCATGAAAGTACAGACTGCAGTGCCATCTGCCGGGCTGTTTTGTGAATCTAAACCATCCACGGCTCCACCCAAACGTATACAAAAAAAAACATTCATATCGGTTTAGCCGTTTAAGAGGAGTTCAGTGACATACACACTCACAGAAGAATTATATATATAAAGATATGCATATTATGACTTTAAAACATAAGCACAGTTGTGTACATCTTTGCGATCTTGAAGACTGAAACTAAAATAACTTGGCATGCAACTCTCCTCCCTCAAGTCTTAGTTTCGATCCCCAGTGCACCAATGGAGTTTATGTCTAACATTTGCTCATACGCCGAAGGAAAACATCGTTAATCCGGCATGAGTTTAACGCAAAAAGTCATCGACGTGTGCACAGAGGGCTGATCCCACTTGCCTATTTAAAAAAAATATCACTAAACAGAAGCCCAGGCTTTAGTATCGCTAAAGTACTATTATCCTTTGTTTCATGTTTAAGTAATTTTTTTTAATTCCCCCCTTATAAAATATACGGATATAAACGGAAGGTTATAAATAAAACTATTCGCTCTTTAAATATGAATCATAGACAATATCACACTACACTGATATAGATTCAAGCATTTCTGAAATCAGTTCAATACAGATAATAAACATCTTTATACGTTAAATCCATAAACTACAAACAAAGTGAAGATTGCAAAATCAATAACATATTCAAGGGAGATGGACATCAAACATTAACGACGTCATTTAGACGTGGAGGCACTCGTGATGGCCCATAGGAGATAGTGGGTGCGCCCCTAATGGGAAAATTATACACTTTCCACTTTTCATAAGCCTCACGCTCGGTTTTTTGGCAGAAATATTGCCAAGATGTAAATCAGAAGGTATTTTGCTACATGAATCTTATTTTTCGTTATCTGAGCCTATGTGAATATTATGTTTCGCTCGCATTATCTTGAATCACATACAACCTTTAAAATACGCTCCTTTATATAGCAAATTTAAATTTTAAAAAGCTATCTACAGCTTCATACATAAGGTGATACATTAAGTTGTTAACTTAATTATTTTCTTAACGATTTTTTAGCCTATGTCACAATGCGTCGCTATTCCTATTTATATCGGTTTATTGCCAGTTTTTCTCTTCTACGCTCTTGATTTGAGAACTGGCAGTAAATGGAAAAATTAGAAGCATTTCATGTATATTTCTTTTTTGACGTTCATAAGTGTACCTATATGAAATGATTTTTGACTTTGACTATATCGGGACAACCTCAACACGCACACATTTTAGTTTCATTATAAATAGACAAATTTTGAGCAATATTTAAAAAGCGCAGGCGATGGTTTTATATAAAATAATATGTAACTTGTATTCCAATTAGATTTATAAAAAATATGTTGTTTAATTTATAAGATTCCAGTTTCAGTGTTTAAATAGACATAATCTTACCTCATAAATGAGCGGAATTAAGTATGAAATATTAATGCACCCGGAATAAGACGATATTCCAATTACGTTAATCTATTAAAAGTCATTTATTATTCACCCCGCCTGAATTACTCCCAGAGTGACAAGGGATATGCCTATATAACCTATTAATATCAATGTCATTAATATAAGATCTTATTAATAGACTTTTTTCCCATAAAGAATAATCCACCACCACATAAACGATGGCGGATGACAAACGTTGATTTGAGATTCTATGAAATGCCGGCTTTTACCGATTTCCACGTCATGTTTTAGGCAAATACTGGCCTAGTTTTTTTTTATAGGATAGAGGGACAAACAAGCCGCCCAAAAAGGACAGTCGTCGCAGCCCATAGGCACCCGTTTCAGTGCACCACACCACACACACAACACCACCACATGGGCACCCTTTGGGAGGAGAATGCTCTTTTTTAAAACGATTGAAAGTCGTATCCCCCAGGGAAGACCTTCACTGGAAGTCCATTCTAAAGGGAGTTTTGCAAGGCGAGACGGTACTTCACTCCGGGCCACCGTTTGCAACTATATAAAGCGCAAATTCGGCCCCACATGGAGTACTGCTCTCACCTCTGGGCGGGGGCTCCCCAGTACCAGCTCCATCCACTTGACCGTATTCAACGCAGAGCGGTTCGAATCGTCGACGACCAATCCCTCTCTGAGCGGCTTGATCCTTTGGCGTTGCGTAGAGATGTGGGGTCACTCTGCATTTCTACCGCATTTACAATGGAGAGTGTTCAGAGGAGTTGTTTGGATTATTACCTGCAGCTGAGTTTCATCATCGGACGTCGAGACAGAACACGAAATTCCACCCGTATCACCTCGACGTCCGCCGTTCCACAACTGAGCGTTTTTCAAGGCAGTTTTTGCCGCTCACCACCACTTTTTGGAACCAGCTGCCCACTGACGTATTTCCGAACCAATTCGACTTAGGGTCCTTCAAGACAAGAGCGTACTAATTATTAAAAGGCTGACAACGCACTCGCGAGTCCTTTGGCATTGAGAGTGTCCATGGGCGGCGGTATCGGTTCTATAAAAAAATTAAAAAGAAGGTCGCTAGTTCTCAAAAGAAAATTTCTTGTGAAGCGGACCGTGCTAGTCTTTCATCTATCAAGTTGTTGGGCATGAAATTTTGACTTAATACACGTTCGCACGT
The DNA here is from genome assembly GCF_905475465.1 of Pieris napi. Classification (NCBI taxonomy): domain Eukaryota; kingdom Metazoa; phylum Arthropoda; class Insecta; order Lepidoptera; family Pieridae; genus Pieris; species Pieris napi. The sequence continues at coordinate 8,632,040 of NC_062238.1, read as the reverse complement.
TGATGATACGACACAAGAGGGATCAACACAAACAACTCTTCAGAACTCGGAATCCTACAAACTGTATACTCCAAAATACTCCATTGTATAGTACACTTTATAGAATACGCATAGAGACGCAATGTCTCTGCGTAGAGAGATAAAATAGTTAAAGGTTGAGATTTCTGTGTGATGATTTTTTTCTCATAGGCGATTTGAACATTTATGTCATGCGGGTTCACGGTGTTTTATTTATAGTAAAAGTGTTAATTGTGCAGATTGACAGAAAATTACATATAAGATATGTTATTAAAATATAGAGTTTCCATTTCTGGTTTGTATTTGCGTTTATGCAGTTATAGATGACCTGATTACTGATATAAGTTATATATTTAATGTATAACCTTTATATTATCATTAATTGGCTTTTACACCTCTTTTTCTATTAACTTCGTTTATATTCACTTGTTTATTTGTGAGTGAATAAAAGAATTGTCTTTTAATAAAAATTATAATATGTCACCGGCTTATGGGACAAAGGTCGTTACAATACATAAAATTTTTGATGTAAATTTAAAAAACTTTTCTTTTTTAAAGGAAAAGTCTCCAATTATTACCGAGTATACGATTGTAAAATGAGTGGGGAAAGCTCGCTATTTGAATGAACAAACATTTAATTAACATTACATTGTTATAATGTATTATTATTTATTTTCAAAGAAATTATAATAAAAGGTTTAACTAGAAAACCTTTGTTATAATTTCCTATATAATCACTATCCTGTTTTATAATATAATATTAGCAGTTAAATAACGATATTTTTGACCCCTCGAAAACACATAAATCTCGTTGCCTATTTAAATCGCGTCTTAACGAAGGCTGGGCGTTGAAATAATTTTTCAATTAAGAAAGTAAACGTTGATGCAAAACCCATTTGGATTCGACTAATTTGAATAAAATTAATTTATTTTGTTAAAAGCAACCGAAGTGGCATGAAGTCGCTTGCAAATGAGGCTTTGGTTATCCTACTGTAATCTTTAAGGGTCTCTTTATGGGATCCCCTTATTTCACATAAAATTAATGTTTAGACTTGAAGTATGGTTAAGTTAAAATAATTAAACATTAAATAAAATGAAATATAAAAGAAACGCATTATTTATTATAAGTTATTGGTCTATTGGCTGGGAACCAGCGCGTTGCACGCGCATCGCGCTCACCACAGATAATATTGTGATCTTAAATTGAATTGAAACCTCCTTGGTCCCACATTATACATTAAAAATTTAAAAAAATATTTAAAGCATTGTTTTGTTATGTGAATAATGCTTTAATTTAATTTTTTAATTTTCTTAAAGAAGTATGTAAATAAAATATGCCAATAAAAGTCTCTATTTCATTTCATTATTATCGAATGAGATTATATAAATATAAATATTAACTTTTAACGATATTAATTTTAATATATAATTTAACCTATTATAAAGTACAAAGAAACTGAAATCACAAAAAATATTAATGCGTGATCTTGAAAATGCCAATATATTGCGACAATAAGGTCTGAGATTCATATGTATAAAACATATATTTTACCATATATAACTTCAATTTGAGCAAAGTTTCCCCAAATGTAATCTACATCCTCACAAAGGCCTATCCGTGTGGATTTCTATTAGGGTTGCTAAACTATTGAAGCTAGAATATCTGATTTCAGACGTACAATGTTGGTCTCACACGCTTTTATTACAGGTAGATAATACATTTTTAAATTTAAATTTAGAATTATGTCCTCGGCGTATCATATTAGGTTTTAAAATAATTTTAGGCTGGGAAGCGTGCAGTCGGCAAAGGCGTTCTCTAGTTCCGGGGGCTCAATTCGGCTCAAAGCTCATTCTGGGTCGCTGCGCAAGCGGAGTTTATAAGTACCCGTTGCATACACACAAGACTTTACTTATTATTACAGAAAACTATTAGTAGACGTTATTAATCAAATCTCCAATATATATCAAAATGAATTGCTGTTCGTTAGTCTCGCTAAAACTCGAGAATGGCTGGACCGATTTGGCCAATTATGGTCTTGAATTATTTGTGGAAGGCCAGAAAAGGTTTAAACAGTGGGAAACATAAATACTAAGTAAAGAAAAATACTAAAATAAAACGTGTGGCACTCGGGGACTGTCGCGGTAAAGCTATTGCATAATTTTTTTCAACTTACGCAATTATAACTATTTATTTATGCGGTATTTTTTTTCTTTGATATTAATTCAAGTTTTTTCTTTGATAAATTAATTCAATCTACCACTCTACCAGACTCAGACTAACTTGCCCATATAGTCTGTCTCACTCTAATTCGCACCGGCTGCACCGATCTCGTCAGAGAGATGTGAATACGCAGTATGCGTTCTGTCCCGCTCTAATGCTTATTGGCCGCATCTATATTACGTCATCGTGTGTTAGGTTTTTTCGTTACGGAATTTCTTGATTCGGTCGCCGCGCTCAAAGCCCGCCATAAAATCTGTGCAATAGCTTAAAAACTACAATAGAATTTTCTTAAAACTCTGTTCCTATTGTGTGTTCATATGTATTTTTAGAAATAAAGAAACATCACTTGGTTGTCATATATTTTTAGGCGCCTTCAAATGTGTGTTTCATGGCTGTAGTTTGAGGATGTATTTGGTCTCTTTTACACTTTTTTCTTTACTTTTAAATGTTGTATTACGTTGTGTCACAAAAATATGAAGGTGATACTAGTATTATATATAATATATTTTGCAATACTAACTTCGTAAGAACAGGCCACATTCATCAATTTGTTTATTATATTAAAAGTTGATAGGTAGCCCTACTAAGCTTTCATATTTCACAGCATACGCCGAATATATGTGTATTTATTTGTATAGTCGGTTAAATCGAGCGTAGTTTCCCGTATAACATAACAGTAAAAGTTTTTAAGCCTCGAACACCTCACGATACGACGGCTGAACGATTCATTTTAGATATATTTATTCTATTCTTTATGACTTTAATATTTATAAAGAGTTTAAAAAGCAAAATTTTTAATAAATTATTATAACACGCTTCTTTTTAGGCTAGGTTTGCTTAACCTACCTAGGTATCTAAGCCTGCCGTGTATTATTACAACCATAAATTTGCATGATATACCTCCAAACAAAAGAAATATGTATTAACCCATTATTCAATAGTTTCATAGATTCTAGAAGCAATGTGACCTTGTATTCCTGTTTTTATAGGATACGCAAATGAGCCTACGGAACACCCATAAAAGACAGTGATCGCAGTCTATAAACACCCGTTTTAGTGGGTGCGTTTAATACTGTTAGAATTTATATCGCAACATATGAAAAGCTTATCATATAAAGTCTGCGTAATGAGGTGTAAAACCCTTTGTTTAGTGAACTAGTTAGTGGGTTGATACACGCCGCTCAAACTCGCTTTATTTTGTCGTCTCTGACAAGATTTTACTATCACGCAACTACAAACTATAGAGATGACCCAGATTACTCTTGTTTATTTATAAATTTATTTATCCTAGTGTTTTCGGTTCAAAGGTTAGAAATTTCATGTGTTGATAGATACAAAGTCTAGAAAAATATTGAAGTTAGGTATAACTATAGGGTATAACTATAACAAAAAACAATTCAACAGTATGAAAAGTCTTTCAAAGAAAATGGAAATAGTACACTGTAGATTTGCATAACATATAATCTTGAAATGTGAACTTTCTTTTAGCTCGTCTTTAGTTTTTGACGTGATAACGTCTTTAAAATTGTTTTAGTCGGGTGACATGTTCAGAAACTTGTGTCACACCAAAACCTCACGAGCGCGATCGCAGATATAACGAGAGAGAGACGGACCGATCTCCCGTCTCATCTCGAGCGCTGCCAGTCATTCCGTGAATGTATGAAGAAAAATGTATATCATAGTCGAATAAGTAAACTTGTCATTTTACACCCGAAATTTATCATCAAAAGTGTGAATAAAACGATAGATGTAATTTAAAATTTGAAAAAATTGTTATCTTCATTAATTCCTTACTTCCCAAAAACTTATATCACCAATAAGACGTTATCACGTAAACATCTCGATCGTAAACCTACTTTACAAACAACCAATATTTTTTTTTACTACATTTAAATATTTATTTCGATGTGAACTATATGTAATGACGCTTAAATAAATAATATATATTTATATATGATGATGCCTACTAAATATAAATAAATAGTAACAATGTAAAATGTAGAAAAACACTTTTTTAACGGATTTGAAGTTATGTTTTATTATATATTTACAATTATTTTACATAATTTTAAATTTAACCGACTCCATCTTTTAGTCGATACCAACTCCGGGGAAATAAATACAGATAACACAACTTTTTCTACAGCTGTGATACTTTTTGACATTCAACACCTTTTCTCTTCAGTCACCGTGACCACGCACGCTGTAATGCACGCGAAACGTCGGTTAACTTTAAAATTATGTAAAATAATTGTAAATTTATAATAAAACATAACTTCAAATCCGTTAAAAAAGTGTTTTTCTATGTCTAAAAGTTATGTCAATAAAAGTCATTACAATTTAAAATGTATTTTATTGTAATTTCAAATCGTTATTTTGGTACAAAAAAAGAGTGAAAATAAAGTCGCTAAAAAGGAAGGGTAAAGATTTCCAACTCTTAAGCCTAAAACTTTAATCTCAGAATAATTCGCGAGTTTTCCAAACATTTTATGTAGAAAATTCGATCTCAAACGTCTTGAACTATAAACAAACACCTAAACAACAGGACAACCCAACCGACGAAAGTTTGGCAAAGTTAGTGAAAACGTTAAGCAAAAGTTGACTTTATTGCAAGGAGAATAAAGTCTACAACACCAGCGCATAATATTGTCGATCGCGTTCAATATTTCATAGAGATGTCTTCGGCAAAAGTTAGAGTTCCGTCCGATAGTTTCGCAACACAGTGACACTTTACAAGACCATTATAATAGAACTTTTTACTCCTTTCAAAGAAAAATTGTCTATTTTCTTTTCTGATATCCTCAGATTGTTATAATGATTTTGACCAGACGCCCGGTAAACGCTTTTAATACACGAAACCTTTTTTCACAAAAACAATGATGAAGAGAGGCTGGACAGACACCGATGAAATTGCAGAAAGTGTATTACCGTCTTCCCTTTTCCCCATTCATGGCTGGCCTACTACTGGTAACTGGCAGCGAACTGAATCGTTTGAGTATGTGACTCAAAAATCAAACCCAAAAATTATTTTAAGTGCAAATACGTGCAACGAAATTGTTGGACTCTAAAAATAATCTAGGACATGACAATTTTAGAGGCAAAAAGTTAAAAAACAAAAGAACAATCAAATTCTAAGATTTTCTTTTGTTTCAGAACATTAATGTTAATATTACATTGCCCAAATATGTACAGATTTACTTCACGTTGCCGTTGAAAATCTGTCTTAATGCTCACTATCATACAACCTGTGAAACTAGAATAGGTTACAGTATTAAAAACTTTTTGAAACAGCCGCGGAATGCAAAATGAAATAGAATATAACAGTCGGTTGACATCAAATATACTATTTTGCGGTTGCCACTGCATTAGTTCGCATTGAAAATACAAGCGAGAATTTACATTTTTCTGCTCTAGTTTCAATTGTGAGAAAAATCATTGTTTTGTGGTCTTGAACTTAGAGAATACAAGAAATAAAATACTAATGCATAATATTCGTTACGTACTAATAATAAGTGAGGGGTGTTCTCGCGTGTTGTCCAATAAATACATCTTCGTTGAAACTCGTCTTAATTGGGTATGTGAATCTAGATGCTGGGATTTTAATCACACGAAATCTAAATAGTTTAAAATAACTACTACTGCACAATGTCAGCCGTATTGCCTCATATTATTGTGTAGTTCTGTCTCATTACTGTTCACATAGAATGATTATTAGGAAATAAATATTTAAAGTGCCCATCTTTCTACTTCATCATTTTCCGTTGAGTGTCTACAACAACAGTGTGCGTGTAAGTCGGTCGTTTGATACCCAATGAATTAATATTTCTAGTAAAAAAGACAAGGAACGGAATATAATTGACAGAAAAACTGTTCAGGTGAATCAGTTACAAAACATCAATCAAATGCAGAAATCTGTCTGCTCCATCCCCTTTTTGGGACCCCTAACAATAATTGTTCGCCATAGTTATAGCTAAATGTGCACCAATGAACCTTCGATGTGCGCATTTAAATCTCGCTTGATGAAGGAAAACATCCTTAGATTAAAAAGTCGACGATGTGTGTAAGGCACAGAAGGCTGATCACCTACTTACGTATTAGAAAAAAACAAATGATCACGAAACAAATATCTGAGCCCATATCATTATAACTCAACCCAAGTACTAGCCTTGTACGTTAGTTGGTATGCCAAGGAAGATTGATGTTGATTAAAAAGTAGGTTTTTTAAGTTAAACAACTTTAATAATTAGGTTAAATATATAATTTATTCAACCATATTCCTAAATAACTCTTTGCACAATAATAGAGCGTTTACTAAATTATATTCGAGGTTGGCTTGTTCATCACAAATGCAGCGCTTATCTTTCCGACTCGACCCAACTTATAAATTTAATGTCCTCGGGATTTACGGCGGAATTATAACTCCGAACTTCCAACTTCGCTTAGAATATTGTATTTCTAATTTCGGTACTGGTACCCGTGTAAGATAATATGAATGAATGTTCCATTTTCAAATTATTTGTAATGATTCTTATATAACCAAGTTATTGGTTTGTATTGTGATTTAAGACGATCAGTTCGCACTACGGAATAAGGAGATATTTTTTTAAATCCTTATAAGAAAGAAAGAAAGAAAAACTTTATTCTACACAATATACACTTAGGTAAAGTAAAGTACTCTAGCCCCCACACTAGGTTTCCCTGTGTTGTGGGCAGCCAGTTACTTTTAGTATGTAAACTATATTTTACTTTATGATTTTTACATAACATAAATTTATATAAACTATTTTTGCACAATAATAATATTTTCTGTATCAGCATAGGGACTGGTTGACAAGATATTGTTTGAGATTTTAAGTAAATGTATGTAGTGTGAGTTTTGAAATGTAAGTGATAATTTTGTTTTTAAGAAAGTGGTTAAAGATGAAAGGGCCTCGGAAGGAGAAAAAGCGTTGGGCGAAGAAAGTGCGTTTTTTGGGGTATGTTTGCGTTGTGTGTGATGTGATGGGGCGGGGGTTTGTTTCCAAAAAAGTCTGCTTATTGCTATTAAGTATAATTGTCTAATAGTTAGAGCTTGAGTAGCGGATAGGTTTCCTATAGGATATCTTAAGAATGGCACCTAAAGAAAGTAATAGAAATACATTTTGGGAGAATTTAAATATAGAACCTTTATTTTCTAAAATGGATAAAAAAACATAATGTATAAGTCCAAAAATCTTGGGTTTGATGTAAACTGAAAAAACTGTTTCATACCAATCGGTCATTGATAGATGTTCAGTTGTTTATACCTAACCCGAATACGTAGAAACTAGATTGTCTCTAATGCTAATATAGAAGTTATATTGATTTTGTATTCATATCTGTTTCACTTGTATTACGTTACTTAAATATACTTCAAAGAAAGCGAGTTATTGAAGCTATTTCAAATAGTTGAACTGTTGTTTGATACTCACACACATCTCTTCATCTCAGCTAACCTCAACTTACTTGAAACAGAGCCGCGTTTTACGGCCCCAAAACTGTAGAGCCCCATTCTTAAAAGTTTTACCAACTGTCACTAGTATTATTATACATACATCATTCATAGATTCAAAAAATACTAAATTTTGAAATACCAGAGGCTTTCGTAAAAGAAAGCTTCTATACAAACTCTTTAATACTGTCTTTGGTCTGTGCGAGTACTAAATCTATACATGGAACTACTATAATGGATAATATAGTTTCTTTATGACCACGATTGCTGAAAAGTAAAGTAGCTTGTGTTGCGTTCACATTCGTTAATGATTTTTTTAAGTACGTTATGATGTAGAAAACTAATTAGATATACATACTTGGATGGTAATTGTTAGCAAAAAGTTAAAAATAAAATTTATTCAGAACTAGCTGAACTTTTCGGACCTCAATATTGCGAAACTCCGCCCCTGCCTCGTCCTAAACTTTCCTGTTTTCAACTTGAAGTGCGAAGTTAGTTGAATATACGAATTGTGAACTTAGGCAAAAGTAAGTAAAAATGTTTTAGTCTGCTCCAATATTTCAGTTAAGGGTAACAAATCAAACGAAGTGGAATATTTTCTGCATATTTCATCTTTATTTCCATGAAGATTTAAGGTAGCTCACTACTTGTTTTTATAAAAGAAATTGAATTTTATAAATGTCTCTACATAATATATTAATAGTATTGAAAGTATTGTTAGTGAAGTAAAAGTGAAGTGTTGAGCTAGATGGAGCTTATGTCGAAAAATGAAAAATTATTAACACAAACTACTCTTTTACGTTCTTGGTCGTGCTTAGAACTTTTGGATCCACCTTTGTATGCACATAATATTTATTTGTATTTGACACATTTTTACTTATTTCCAACCTTACTAAAACCAGAATAGACTAAATATAGCATGGCAAAAAAGTCATATTTTTAAACATACTGTATAGTGAAATTGCATTAGTGTGAGTACTGTGAACGCGCCAGCTTTCGATAACCTACCTATATACTTGTTACTGCTTGAAAATACGAAAAGTAATATTGTAAAAAAACACACTGTAATATATTGTTATCAACAAGATTATCAACAGCTCTTAAGAGTTTTGGTATATTTCTTATACAAATTCTCATACACTCAGCATTAAAAAATTAATAAATCAAATTTCATAAATGTTTAAGTAAAACATATTTTCACTTCAAAAGATTCATAAAGCGAAAGAAAATAGATCCACCATCTATCGAATGAAACTTTATAAGAGCGAACTCATTCACCATTCAAACCCGGCTTTGATGACATTTTCAATAAAACTACCACTGAATTTTTCGAAAATGAAGTTGAAATTATGAAAATATTGCGAAAATGCGACACGAATTTATGAAAGTCGGTTTTTTTTTTAAATCTCATTTGCCCCAGCAAAGGATTGAGTGGTTTCCAACGGATGCTTTAGAACTTGAAAAATTTATTTCACCTATTTTGAATACACTTTCAGCAAGATAATTGCGAATTCGTATTTAAGATTTAATATGAAGGATTCAATGTTTATATTAATAGTATTATAAAAGCACTTATTGTGTATTACTTAATCGTTTTAACGTTTTGAGTTTATGAAAGAACCAGAACAATTCCTTAAAAACAAAGAAAAAATTGGTTGAGACTTTGATATCTCCAATTTTCTTTTATAGCACTGAACCCTGGACAATATCTGAAAGGAAATGTGTTGTTAGAGGCGGATGCTAAGGATTCCCTGAATAGCTAAGGAAACAAAGGAGAGTTTAGTGCCAGTTCTTCTATTCCGTTCTACGCCCTTGATTTGGCACTGGCAGTAAATGTGAAATTAGAAGCATTTAATGAATGTTTCTTTTTTGACGTTCATCTAAGTGTACATTATGATACCAATATGAATGAATGATTATTGACCTTTGACTTTTGATTACGGCTCTTACCATCACCCAGGCGAAGGGGGTTGCTGAAGACAGGGAAGAGTGAAGGAAGTGGTGCAGCGCCACTAACACGACCTTCAGAAATGAAGAGTGCAACTAAAAGAAAACATGTATAAACAGTTCATCATATTCTGGAACAAAAAACCTCTTAGGTCTTGCCAAAGGCAAAAGATAGCTGCATATTATTGTTAAGTATAGCGCAATTAGCTCACGTGACAAGTCCTATACAAATGCCACGATGCAGGGTCACGCCTATCTCAAAATATATCGTCCAGACATAAAAATTAGTATGTTCTTCTAATTAATAGTGATGTGAAATATCTCTCTCTACCTGTTCTCTATACCCCTAATTAGAGTGCCGTTTAAAGCCTCCACAGTGTAACGGGAGATTATGGGCTACCATTTATAAATCCTGTAATTCATGATTCTCGTGCCTTCGGTCTGACCACAGCATGATAAATGAAGGTCCATTTGAACCCCTATTTCATTATCATTAATTATTCCTAATACATCTGTTTAAGATATTTACATAAGAAGTGGAGGTTGGAAAAACATCGTTATGTAAAGTTTTCTACATTACTTTGAATGTAGAGAAGTTTTATTTTATGTAACTTACTTGACTGTAACTTAGAATATTATGTAATACATATTTCTCTTGCGGCGTTCTAATGCAGCATATGTTTGCCTATTGAAACGATTTTCTTTTAAAACTTTGCCTACTACGAAACATTTATTGTTTCACCGGGAAGAGAACTTGGGACCTCCGAGTATGCTATATGCGTTAGCCACTAAAACACGAGGGCTGTTGCGTTTTACTTATCTATTCAATAATTTGTAATAAATTTAGGTGAAAGAAAAAAAGGGATTAAATAATAATCTGTTATTATTTTTTAATTAAAATTATCGTATTTCTTATTTCAACGAACGAACCGTGAAATGTCGCCAACGGGCACAGCCGTCTTCATCTGAGTCGATTGCTCATTTTATCAATACCACTCCTACCAAAGAAAAATTTGCCAAAGCAGATATGGTAATATTACTTTATTAATTTGAATTCTATAATTAGGTGTTAAAAGGAATTGCTTTAGCGAAATATATTTTAAATATTTAAAAAATATTCTCATTTATTATCCCTTTAAATAAAACATACTTAAAGAGTGCCCAGAAGTGTCTTAGTAATGAACCGACTCCGAACACATTGTAAAGTTCAAGAGTACTATTAATATTTTTTTTTATAGAACAGGGGGCAAACGGGCAGGAGGCTCACCAGATGTTAAGTTATACCGCCGCCCATGGACACTCTCAATGCCAGAGGATATAATAATAATAAAGCTTTATTTTATTCCATAAAAAACGTCACAAGCTATTAACAGTAACTAATAAAATTAAATGTTATATTTATATATATATGGATGAAGTCTCCTCGAAGGTATATCACAATTTTCTATTTTTTATCCAGCCAGTCCATCTGGCATAAGGCCTATTCTACAGTATTTGTGTCGTCACTGTACCTAGTTACGTGTAAAGCCCGTTTCCATTTTCTTTGAAGGGAGAAAATTCGTGCATCATGAATATTATAACGTCGTAATTATTTAAAAAGAATTGCTGGACTACATACTCAAGTGATGTAGTGTAAAACTGTCAGCAATAGTTATCCATATCTACAAAGTAATCTATGACTCCGCCGGCCGTCAATTTATTTGATGTGGAAAGCAAGTGGCCGTATCACTTACGTAAGAATCCACCCCCGCGTAGACTTATAGCCTTCGGTCACGTTGAAGCCCTCACTTATAGTGATTATTAGTAAAACTCAGGCGAGGAAATAAGTCTTGTTTTATTTAAAAAAGAATTATCGTATCTTCGATCGCTCAAGACCGACCAATGGATTAATCAGAAACCAACTGGATTCGTAATGCAGTATAATTTTGACCCATAATCTTTGTTTGGGTAATGAAACATTTATTACTCCTAATAAATTCTTAATATATTTTAAATTTTATTAAAAGTATTCGCAGATACTTGTATAGATGTTTATATAATAACTTATTGTTATTCGGTAAAAAAGCAATTAATAATTCAATTAAAATTTGAAACAAAAATATATTGTACTAACCATAGTTGCAAGCGCAAGTGGAGGTGGAAATGCAAGACAGTTACTGACCGATGTCACACAGTTTCAATAACTTTTAATGTATCTTAACTGTAAAAGCTCGAACTACGGTTAATCTTAGGGTTTAAGTGTAAGTCTTAGGATTTACCGACATGAGTTGGTAAATGTAAGTATTTCTGAAAATACGACGATTTTTTCGAGCTTTTACCATTCGAATTCAGTATATCCTAGGTTTTACCACTGTCAGCTGGTAGATGTTGGTTTTAGGAATAAAACAATGAGTAATTCTTAATTATTTACTTTAATGAACTATTAGACAAAACAGGTACATAGTATTATTCAGGTATCATATCATAGTAATAAGTACAAACTAATACCAACTTATAAACCAAAAACATTTCACTTGTTACAACACGGATTGCTATTGTGGCATTTAGAATTACAAAGTAATGCTGATGATCTGCAGGTGCATTTTTCTGTTTTTCAACATTTACCGTGCCATTAATGTAAATCCTAAGATTTACCAACGGAATGGTGGTAAGAGTTCGAATCGTAAACCTTTTGGGACATTTACCATTAGGAATTGGTAGATCTTAAGTTTTACTGGAATATCTTAGGATTTACTGCAGTTCAAGCTTTTACAGTAACATATCTACTAGTAACTGTAAATCATGGCTTCGTAACGTTAGCGAGTGGACGGGTATTGCGACTGCGAAAGAGTTGCTGCATCTGGACGAGACACGCTTCAAGAGACTGACCCTTACCAGAACTCCATTTTTTGGTGTAAAGTGAGATTTTAACAATTCGTAGGTATTTAATTCGATCTATTTATGTTAATTTGTAGATCTCTATATTGCCAAATGTGCAGTCGTTACAAGAAATTATTCGTGACTGATTCTGTATATTACATATTTTTTTACATATTTTTGTAGTATGTCCAAGTTAAATAATTTATAATAAAAAGTAATATAGAATTTATTAAAATTTAAATTTGACTTTCAAAGCTTCCTATAGTGGCATTATCAAATAAAAAATCTGTATGTAAATTATTACGCCCCTTGTTGTAATGATTGTATGAATTTATTAAAAAGTATTTTATTCAAAATCAAGCCAGAGTGGAACAAAATCTTCATTTTCGAATTATCACTTTGTATTACTGAGCGATATATTCCAAGTTAAGTGATACGTCCCAATCTTAATTGGGTAGGTGTTATTGATATTCTTAGTTTATGCGTAGTGTAGATATCACGAATCTTCTGCGTGAATGTATCTAAATTGTTATGATTTTTCCTATCTTATTATTATGCCCTGTAGCGTAGTGCAGACGAGCAAAATAAATAGTGGGCTATATTTATTTGAAACGGAAGTTAAAGGAGATATCACGTAAGGCCTCTTTCGAAGATATCGCCTGAGGTCAGATTAGGGTTGCCACCATACTTATAGACCACAAGCCCATGAACAAAAAATACCTGTGAAATGACCCAACCTGAATTACGCTTAGAAGGCTGTTACTATGTCTGAAAATAGCTCTGAGCACTATGCCGTCATTTCTGAGCGGTACATGTGAGTACGTGAGTGAATGGACTTTCTCAGGTACAATGGGGGAATTTCGACTAATTATTAATGTACGGCTTTGTTATAAGTGTATAGATGATTAAAAATAAATGTCGAAAAACCTAGTGCCGTACAAAAGTGATGGTGCCGGAAGTCGGTGCAAATTTTTAATTCGACGACAGTTGCAGAAGCAATATAGGTCATTTATTACTGTACGGCATTTGTGTGATTCCTTTTGGACACATATACAGATACTTTACCCGTAAACGCCGTACATATTCCCAGCGGAGCGGTCGAAAGCCAAGGGTCGGAACCCTACCCCTACACCCATATACCCTAAGGTCATTGTAAAATGTACGGCAACATGTTCAAAATATTATTTTACACGGACAATAATGTTTTATAATTATGCCGTCCAAATATTATAGTTAATATTTGTGTAATTAAATATTTATCGAAATTTCAGGATTTACCAAGTTCTTACTGCTGTAAGATCAGAGAATAATGTACGGCAACTTGTTTTTTTACATAATGTTACTAAATATTACCGTTGTACATTATAGCCGTTCATTATAAATGGTAACAAATAAAAATATTATGATAAAAAATATATGAAATTTCCGAATTTTAGATGACTTTTCAAATGCTCCTAGAGTAATATGGGGAGTAATATTTTCAAAGATTATTGTTATTTTATATGTAACAAATATAAATAAACAAAAAAACCAGATGCCGTACATTTTACTCCAGATTATTCTTTACAGCTGATAAAAACTTCGACGACGTTTGAGGTGTCCCTTAAGGTCATTAATAACTGTACATATCTGAGTATACTACCATAAGGCTGTAAAGTATATTTACAGCCTTATCGTACCAGCAGAGAGAGGTAAAGGAAAAATATTTTTAACAAAAATAAAAATATAATACAGTGCGTCCCAAAGTTATCAGACATGAAGAGAAAGTACCTTAAATATCGCAGATAGGGTATTTTACTAAAGGAAGACTTTATGTTATTTTTAAAAGTTAGTAATTCTGCATTCAAAGATTTTTTAAAAACTACTTGCCTCGTCTGGAAATCGAACCGGCTTTAATTAAAAAAAAACACCCCTACTTTTATGATGCCAATCGAAAGAATGGCCAAAACCTAATAACTTTTCTAAAGTAACAGACTCGTAGGGGATTTTTTTAGGCCGAATACGATAGATAATTTTTTTAATTTGATTAAAAAGATATATTTACGCTGTTCCTTTCTTTTAAAATACTATGTTACTTAAGAAGAGTTATTAGTTTTTGGCCATTCTTTCGATTGGCATCATAAAAGTAGGGGTGTTTTTTTTTACATTTAAGTAGGTTCGATTCCCAGACGAGGCAAGTAATTTTTTAAAAATCTTTGAATGCAGAATTAATAACTTTAAAAATAACATAAAGTCTTCTTTTAGTAAAATACCCTATCTACGATATTTAAGGTACTTTCCCTTCATTTCCCATAACTTTGGGACGCCCTGTATTGGTAGGCGGTGGTAGCGGACTATCGAAAGTGTACGGCATTTATCTTTTATTAAAGATTGTCTAAAGTATTAATAACCTGTGTTATTGCCGTACAGATAAAAGTCACCGGAAAATGACTCTTTTCTGAGGAAAGTTATTTACCCCATACACCTATGTGTTCCACAAAAAATGTACGGCATGCTGGAAAATGTTATCTATTTGTGAAGTACTCTCAAGATCATTTAATTTTATGTTGTTTCATATCATCATCACCTATATGCTAATCAGACATATGTTGCGACCCTTGGCTTTCGACCGCTCCGCTGGGAATATGTACGGCGTTTACGGGTAAAGTATCTGTATATGTGTCCAAAAGGAATCACACAAATGCCGTACAGTAATAAATGACCTATATTGCTTCTGCAACTGTCGTCGAATTAAAAATTTGCACCGACTTCCGGCACCATCACTTTTGTACGGCACTAGGTTTTTCGACATTTATTTTTAATCATCTATACACTTATAACAAAGCCGTACATTAATAATTAGTCGTAATTCCCCCATTGTACCTGAGAAAGTCCATTCACTCACGTACTCACATGTACCGCTCAGAAATGACGGCATAGTGCTCAGAGCTATTTTCAGATATAGTAACAGCCTTCTAAGCGTAATTCAGGTTGGGTCATTTCACAGGTATTTTTTGTTCATGGGCTTGTGGTCTATTATTACGTACTTTTGTATATAGATTTTTCGTGTTCGACAGCTATAAAACTTAAAACAAAATTAACAACATATAAACGTTTACTTAAAACGACAACTAATATTATATTTTATACATACAATAGACCGGGCGCTGAGTATGCAAAATATAATAATAATAATCTTTATTCGTTATCTCAAAGATTTTACAATAGCTGATAAGTGATTGGGACCTCCTTTTAAGCGCATAAGCACTTGTGTTAGGAGAACCCGCTCTTCCATTACATAGGTGTACTAACTAATTATAATTTAATTTAACACGTATAGCTAAGCTAAGTATTACAATTTTACAATTTACTAAACATAATCTAAGGTTAAAATGTGAATAATGATATATGTGTGTATGTGTATGTGTGTGTGTGTGTTTGTGTGTTTATGAGAATGAATTTTCATGACTGATTGTAGAAGTTGACTATTTACTAGTGTATTATGATTCATGATTACCTACAAAGGCTTCAGTGTCTTCATAGCTAAATGTTTCTAGGATGTTAAGTAGCGACGTTTTACATTCATGTTTATTCAATGTGTATATATTTAATATTTTATTTAATTTATTATAAAGTTTAGCAGCTTGGCATTGAAATTGTCATTGAAAAATATGAGTGATGAATTTCGCCAACGTATTTGAGTTCAGAAAAGGTTAAGGAATAATAATGTGGTTCTTACCGGTCCATTTTTAAGTCCATTATTTTTGCCCCCCTTTTCTCTTATGCGTAAAGGGAATGTATTGAGTGCATGATATAATATAATTTTAATGTTTTTTTTTCTTTAATAATTTATAGTTTGTTCTATGGGTAAAAGTGAGGATGGATTATTAAATAATAAAAAAACGAAAATGTTTTTTTTTTTTTTTTATTAATAATGCAATATATCATATTGATGAAATGACAATATGATATGTCAGATACAGGTTAAAATATATACAACAAAACCTTAATTTTGTTGCGTTTTGTACAGCCCTAGATCAGGTTCATTTCGACCGCTACACTATTTTATTACATCGTATTTCGTTGCGACTTTTGTATTGCAGTTTAAAATTGCACTGAATACGTTTTAAAGCACTCAGCTAATAAATGCACCTTGGTTTAAATATACTAGTGGATACAGCACAAATTAATTAATCAGTAAAGTTAAGTTGCACTGTACGGGGTGCGAGCTTTGATGGGCTATCGACTCAAGAAATTTATGCCATGCTGGATTTTTTTGATTATTTTATTTACGCCTCTTATGTTTATGTACAATGTTAAAACTCCTATTTTAGCCAAATTTTGAAACTTCGTGAAGTTTTATCAATCACAAACACATTTTTTTACTATAGGCTTCATACAACACTAGCCAGTATTATATATGTCGGGCAATGCTCGGATTATCAGTAAATTTTGATCGAGTCATTTGACCGTTAATTATTATTGTTACTTTGGTCAAGAGATTCCTTCTATTACTTTAAATAATCACAATTTATTTTGATTTGATTTGTTTTATTATTATGTATCTAATTATTTCATAATTTATATTCATTACTTGACGAATAAAAGTTCGAATATTGTTACGACCAATCAGAGCGGTCAAGGCGCCATCTTGACTTTGGACAGTACGTCCAGGGTACGCAGGGTAGTTCTGATTGAGTATTCAGTGGGGTATTGTGGTGGTGAGACGTTGGACCAAGTTGGGTCTATGTGATTTGTGGTGAAGTAGATTGTGATTAAAAGTGATATCGGTGCCTTGAATCCATCGTTATAATTTTAGCTATAATTGAAGCTAAAAGTGTTATTTGTAATATTAAAAGGAATCAATCCAAATAAAATACTGTATGGTAATTATTCATGTCTTTTGTGCTCGTACTGTACCCAGGACGCCCACTATACCCCCTAATGACGATGTCCATCGATAGAGAGATATTTCTCCGACATATATATTAGCCAACTGTGCGATCAAACACGGAAGATTTTTTGCCGGGAATAAACACGAGACTCAGTATTATATGTATTTACTAAGTCACTGAAGTGGTGGAGTAACATAGTTTCACTTTAATTTGTAATCAAATCGAAGTACCGCAACTATTATCTTCGTTTTGCCTAACATGTCTTAAGAGTTATTTTAATTAGAAAAAAAATAAGAAATCTATTATAAGCTTTTAAAATACTGGAATAAAAAGCCATTCCATCTGTAAAAGCAACCTTGGAACACTCTATCTGTTCTATTTATATGTCTAAGACGCAGTCAAAGAAATAGCTCGTGGCAATGCTCGCTCCAACTATCACTTGGATCTGCAATAAAACTTTATTACACAATACACTGCAAAAGCACTGTATTTGACTATTTTGTATGGAAAAGGTGTAGTCAAGCAGAAGCTACTATGCTTTTAATCAATAGTTATTTAGCTACTTAGTTTAAAAACTTTGTTTCCTCACACTGAATAATAAACTAGAAACAGTGAGAATAAGTAGTTCAAATCGTAGATTCTTGTATTCAAAAGCAGTACGAAATAGTGGGTTGTAGATTCGGCTCCCAACGAGGGTCTTACTTAGTGGGCCTGTATCTTAAAGAGCCTACTCTTTCCAGGAATCTTGGTAACGCCTATTATAAAATAAAATAACTGGAAAGACAAAACATCTGGATATTCTCAATATGATATACAGGGTGGCCAAAAAGTCGTGGATCAAACGCAAATAGGGGATAGATGAGGTCATCAGCTGCAAAAAATTGTTCAACGGGAGGTCTCTAAGCTCAATAAGTATGTCTAACGCAAGAACTCATCAGTATCAATCTAGTGGATATTATTAAAAAGATACAGGGTGTAGATTTTTTCCAATTTTAATAAGAATTAGTAAAAAAAGTCAATTTTCTTATAAAAACGCAAAATAAATTATAACTCTGCAGGGTTGAGCTTAGAGACCTCCCGTAGAACAATTTTTTGGAGCTGATGACCTCATCTATCCTCTATTTGCGTTTGATCCACGACTTTTTGACCATTCTGTATACATATTAATTTAAATTACGTTTTGAGGTTATAAAGACATTCTCGAATGCATTTATAAAGAACTATACAATATTTATTTGAAGAAATTAAATAAGCCACGAATTAAGATTGAATAAGAAAAGCGACTAAAATATTTAGGTTAATTAATTTTCACACAAAGATTTATTCATTACACAAATTAAACGTTTATAATATTTGTATAGACAAAGTTACTGTATAAAGACGCATTAAGTCAAATATTACAGTAAGCACTCGCTAATTAAGCAAGATAAACGATAATTGCCATAGTTTCTATATTATGATCGCGTAAGTTAAAATGGCTGAATACGTTCTGCAAACAATATATTAGAAAATTAAACAGCTTTGTTGGTAATTGAGTTGTCACACATAACTTTGTATATTCTTCGATAGTTAATATTAGAAATAGTTACATTATACGACTATGATGATAAAGGATTGGGCTATGTTGAACGTAGGTCGGGAAACTGGTAATTTATGCCCAGCCTTGCGATTCTGTAACTCACTTTTCGAGCTCACATAGCGGTTTTCACAGCGGCGGACGCGCTTAAATCAGTCGTAATGCAGTCATTTTACGATATGGCATTCTGATAAACATTAGACTACAAGTGAGTGAATGAATAAAGTTTGAAACTACATACTAGGTCTCATAAGCATCTCTAACACTTCGTAAGGTATGCTCATAAGCCAGTCCTTTAGTCGTATTTTTAGATTGTAGGTGATAGGTAGATTTAGTTTCTATGAATAACGAGGAAAAATATTTATTGTTCTTAGTTCCTATAATTTTAAACTTATATTGGCGAAAAACAAAGTCGCAATCGTCATTTGAATCCTTTTCAAATATTGAGGAAAGGAGACGATTACAGTGCGTTTCTGTTTCATAAAAGTTGGTAAGTAAAAATGATGTCGCAACTTCTCTCATTTCGTTGCCGTGTCTCCAAGAAAGCCTTAGAACTTTTTACGAACCTGTCTGTGGTTTATGTTAAAGGATATGTATCGAAAAATATTGAAATGTACATACATTTCAATATTTTTCGATAAATTATTTTTTAGTGTTATTGTCGTGGAATATTTCTGTTTTTTTTTTATTGCCCTGGTACGGTGTGTGCATTAGCCAGCGTCAAGTATAGGATTTTGTATAATTCGTACTTGTCTTTTAGCAATTCGACCGTGTCCTCCATGTACGGTTTAAGCACTCGCCCGGTACCGCACAACCCTCCCAAAGGCCGAGAACAAATTTAAATTAAATTAAAACTTGCCCCCGAATCGGGAATCGAACCCTGTACCCCTCACCTAGCTGCCACTTAATATGACCGCTAGGCTATGAGGCCCCTAAAATATGTCTGTTAGTTTTATGTTTAATTTTCGGATTTCTTGTTTCAAGCGAATTTAGTAATCAACCTAATTCGTTACCTTATTAAAACTAAAGCAAAAGTTTTTATACTTTATATATTATTTAATTGTATCATTACACAATATCACGTCGTATTACCTCAGCGTCCTTCGTATCACCACTAAGCGTTATTTAACGCAGTTTTTGGCGCGCAAAACCATTATGTGGAACCAGTTACCCATTTGAAATCAATTTGACTTAGGTCCTTGCACTTGCAAGCCCTCTGGCATTGAGAGTCTCCATGGGCGGCAGTATCACTTAAGATCAGATGAGCCTCCTGCCCGTTTGCCCCCTGTTCTATAAAAAAATGGATGCTGTGTGGATAGCCGTACATTTTAAAAGAAACTGTTATTTTGATTATGTTTTTGTGATGTGAGTATTCTTTACATCATTTTCCTTGTCATATATTTTTATTCTGCGCTAAAGTTTTTGCCTTGTTCCGAGCTGTAGCAAATATTTGCACGCGACTGATGGAACGAAGCTCAACTTGCTTTTGTTTGGTTTTCCATTATATTTAGATTTAGCGGGTGTAACGAAAAACTTTAACTCTTTATATATACACTTTTCTCCGTGACGACGGTTTATTTTCTTCTTATTATTTCTTTCGCGATAGCTTTGTCATCATACAGCAAAAATACTCAAGAAATTCAACCACAAAATATCTCACATAGATAGGCACGCTATAAAAGAGCCATTTTCTTCATAGAGGAATATTTACATTTTATTAAACTTCATTAAAAACATCACAAATACCTTAACCCATAAGTGCTATAGCCATACATATGATTACAATGTTTAAAAGACTTCATAATAACGTATCTTAATAAGATTTTCATAAAATATCTATTATATTAACTCGTTTAAATCACCACATACCTTGATTCAATTAACCAATAAGTAATTAAATAGCTCCTTCTATAAGTAACATTATTTTAATAAAATTTAAACGCAAATTAAAAACCGCTGCGAAACTTATTAAAAAAAAATTATGTCTTCTATAAAGTATAAGGTGCAAACAAGAATCTCAATACCATCGTATCCGGATACATAAAATGGCTCGCAATTATGGCTCTATTCTTTTTGATTTGACTATCATAAATTTGATCTTATATTCACGACTCATTGGTCTAGTGGTTAGTACGCCTGACTGCGAATCCATGGGTCCCGGGTTCGATCCCCGGCTGAGACGAACATCGATGTGATGAGCATTTGGTGTTGTGCTTAGGTCTTGGGTGTTTAAATATGTATTTATATGTCTATCTATCTATAATATGTGTGTATATCCGTTGCCTAGTACCCATATCCACACAAGCTTCACCAGCTTAGCATGGGACTAGGTCAATTGCTGTGAATTGTCTTTAAAAAAAATATTGAACAAACATTCGTGAGAAAAAGATTTAAACTATGTAAGAAATTACTGCCACTTCATAGATGGATTCCATGTTATACCTATGTGTCTAACAAAACAATATCACCTAATTGACAACTTTCCACAAAATTAATTTATACTTAAATCTAGTGTACAAGAAGTGATACTTTAAAAACAATATCAAATAAGTTCTCTATTTTTAAATGGTAATAATGAATCTACGATCTGGTTTTTCTAAAATAACGAGGAAGTATTTTAAAATATGGCTCAGCCATCCGATGAATGGAGTGAATTTAATAAGATCAAGTACGACTGCTCCGGATAGATTCATTTTTCTCTTTGTTAACTCCTTTTTCCTTTAAAGGAATTTTAATCTTCGACGCGCTGTGCTCGATCTACCAGAATCCACTTAATAAAAGGTTTTTCATCGTATATATCTAAAAGGTTTATGTATAAATTCATCCGTTATTAACTAGCTAGTTAGATGATTTCGCTAAGTTTATGATTATTTAAGATTAAAGGTGCCATCATCTAGTGCCAAAATACTCTTACTTTTTACTTAAGAAAATTTTCGTTGCATGAAGACATCAATAAACATTGAGATCCAGCATAACTTAAGATTTATAAAATAAATCAGTGGCGCTACAACCTTTTTAGGTCTAGGCCTCAGATTTCTGTATCTGTTTCATGATCATTTGTCAATCTAATAGGCAAATAGGTGAACAGCCTTCTTTGCCTGACACACGCCGGGGATCGAACCTACGACCTCAGGGATGAGAGTCGCACGCTGGAGCCACTAGGCCAATACTAATAACTGTAAAACTTACCTAATTTACTAAAAAGGTTATGTAACGAATGAAGAATTGTCCAATAACACTACTTACAGTCTATTAAGGCGAAAACAGTTTGTTCTTGTGTACTATTTTTGACACTTACTACTGTTTAGCACTTATTACTGTTTAGTCTTAAACTAACGTGAACTAACACTAAATCACTACATATAATCTATACATATTATTTACTATACCTTTTCACTCAGCTATCATGCTTTATTTCTCCTTATAAGTTATAAGATTTCCTTTATAGACATATCCTAGGCTCAATGCAAATTATGACTCCGATATACGTTTCTACATACGTAAGTCATTCTTCGCGCTGTCTTAGAGTTTCAAGTTTCAATTCAAAATTACAAATATCAAAAGCTTCACGAGAAATTCAGTCGTCGTCTCGCAATCAATTTGGATTTCCAATTTTCCAGATCAATTGTTGTCTTTTAAATTTGTGGTTTCTTTGTTGTCGTACGTAATGACGTGACTGAACCGTATTGTGATTTAAACAAATGCCAATTTTCAAATCATTAAAGCTTTGTATTTATTTACGTACGTCGTTCCATGAGCGTTTTTTAAGGCACATTTTACTGAGCACCGCTACTATGGGGAACTAGCTGCCTACTGAAGTGTTCATAATAATAAAGTTCGACATTCTCTGTTGAAAGAAAAAACATACTGGTTGCTCATAAAATATCTTTGCTTTAAATTTTTACTTGGGAGCTGGAAAATAAAGAATTGAGAGCAACATTAGGGTTGCTCTTTAATATTCTACAGAGTCATGTGGTGAGATTAAGTGAGGAAGAACTTCTATCAACGTACGGGACGCCCTACATCGGTAATGACTGAAAGAATGATTTAAAAAAATGAAACATACAATCGATTTTTTTTATGGAAAGTGTCCATATTAAACACAACCATTTGGGTATGACAAAATTGAATTCTGTTATATAGTAAGTATCTCGTTTGATTCATGAATCAATCGAGATACTTACTCGTGAACTGTGCTGACTGGTCGTACTTGAATTCGTGTGATGTTAGTTATTTCGACTATGTGTTTGCGTGTTGTTCCCACAAGAAAGTAAGTGTGTGCTCCTATTTCACCACGCTGATAGAGGACAAGTCTTTGTTTTTAATTTATTTTATTATTATTAATTACTTAAGATGTCATGTGGAACTTGGTTGCAGCTCCTTACAAACGTTGTGTAAAAAAAAAACATGGCGATCAAAAAGAGTGGCGGAGAGTTTATTGCCAGTTCTTCTCTTACGTTCTACGCCCTTAGTTTGAGAACTGGTATAAGGGCATTTCATATACATTTTTATTTGACGTTCATAAGTGTAGGTACATTGTGTTACCTATATGATTAAATTATTTTTGACTTTTGAGACAGAATCTTACAACAAGATCTTGACCGCTATGGACGCTTCAACATTATGACTTCTAGTATCGCCGAACAAATTCAAGTTTTCCTTCAAGAATAGAGCGTACCAATTCTTATAAGGTCGATAATTCACATCACTTTTGTGAGTGTCATCAGGCGATCCTCCTGTTCGTTTGCCCCTGCCTGTAATTGATGTTATTCATCAATTTGCGTAACGAATTTTGTAAATATTTTTCCAATATACAAATTTTAAAGCCAAATTTTATACACAAGCGTAATTTGCGGAAGCAAAATCCATTTGCGATATTCAAACAGAATAATTCTATTAAAATATTGAAACTGAAATAAAAACATTTTTAAAAAACTATTTCTGTTCAGAGTCTGATGTTATGAAACTAATAAAGTTATACGCCATACTCAAAAAAACTAAATCATTCATGTCTTTTTCGTCTCTTTCTGCCAAATTGTGTTCAAGCTGTGATAAAAAGAGACATGGTAGTAGACAGTACTTTAGTTGAAATGGTGCATATCGATTTTTTTATGAATAAGGAAAATAGTTTTTGTTCATTTTTACATTGTGTATTTTAATATTATTGATTATTTTCAACGTTATGTGCTTTTGCTAACAGAAGAACAGTGTTTCCCACTAAAAACTGTAACTTTTTTACAAATTCTCAGGCCGATAATGTTTTCCTATAGGGAAAGATCCTCTTATTAAACTCTTATAATAATAATAAGGTCAATACAGTCTTACCCGGATAGGACGCATGTTATTATTATTTCCACATGCGGGATGTGTACCGGATTATCCGGCTTTTGTCCTGACTGGAGATACTTATTTGTTGCTTTCAAAAGAGTTTTCATATTAGGATCTTTTCAATGAAGAGAATGACCGATACTTTTTCTAAAGAACTCCGAGATTATTTTGCCAATGTACTTGTAAGCATTTATTATACTTAATTTCCAGCTTTGGCTTATTGCTAAAGCCTGTAAGAATAATTAATCTTGCTTGCTTGAGGACAGCACCAATTAAAGCACTTAACAAATAAAAAATAGCCGAGATGAAAAATATATATTTTATTACAATCCAAACAAAATAATAATCAAATAAATATCAGTATCATTGATACATCAACAAATTCCCTTTTATTTGACACCAACATAAATATCAAAATTATTTTGCGTAGCATAATAAATTGTTTTTGTTAACTATGGTCCAAGTTCAAGCGAATTATATGTTTAACTTTTTCACTCATAGGATTAGGTTAAATAGTTAATTAAACAAACGATTACTTAGTCCAATAAGTAAAGATATAAATATATATACGAAAGCTCAAGTCGAACCGTAACAAGTTCTGTACTTTCTTAAGCTATAACCAAAATCACTCATAGTAGATTTGATTGGATGTAAGTATGTGATGTTTAAATTAAAAACAATAAATATGTACTGATCTTACACTATAATTTCAATGGACTCTAATTAAAAATACAACACAATACAAATTTCCCAAAACAAAAAAATCACATAGTCACCTCTAACTTTTGTCTAATATCGTTTTTATTCAATCATGGCGAGTATCATGGAGTCAAAAGTTAATTAAATTACAGTACATTAGTTTGGCTGAGAGCTGTTAGTAGTGATTTTAAAAAATATTGTATATTCTACGAGTTATTTAAATAAAAATCATTTGGCGTTTAATTTATTTTTGTTCCGCGAAACAATGAATCGTACGTCTCATCTCACACGAACTTCGAGCATACGTTTGTTTCACTATTTAGTCAACCCCTGTACATTAAGACGAGAGCACTACATATAATATAATATATTTGATATAATATTATAATTACCACGAGTAAAATAAAAACCATTCACAAAAACTAAACATAACACTTTTGCATTTATAATATTAGTATATGTAATACGTAATTATTTAATTTAAAAAAAGAATCCATGAAATTTCAAATGAAACCGCGCGGTACATGTAAACTAAACAGATGCTACTTTATGATTTTATTAAAAATGATACCTAGGTCATTTATTTTGCGTGATACCTTAATAATTTTATTTTCGGTTAGGTGTCAATAAATAGAAAAAAAGCAATTGTCACTAACGCGTTGCGATTGTTTGCCACTAAAGTGAGACGTGCGGGTGAAATCGTAAATTTTGCTAGGTTTAGGTCTACTCTTAAAGCAGTCATCAACTAAACAGACAATAAATAATACCTATATATCGTATCTGAGTTGCGTATTTAGATACATTACAAATCTAAGAGATAGAGTAATGGACGACTTCAAGTACGGTCGTATGTTTTACCTACATACCTATTTTATGTAAAAAATCTCAATATAAGAAAATTGGTATAGTCTGTGGAGGGAGGATGGTGTACTGTTCCTACAACATCCAGGGAGGATCCTCGACCAGTCTAACCACTGACTGGCCGGCCCAAAGGCCCCAGGCCAGGCTGGAATAAATTCACTAGCGATGTATGACGTCATCGCAGTGTTTTGTAAGCGCAGATTGTAGATGTCGCTAGAAGTCTCTTCTCTACAACAGAATGAAGTGTCGTATGGGACAGACACCACATTTTGTTGGTAAATTGTGTAGAAATTCCAAATATTTTGTTGTTTAAACAACTGTGACAGAGGCAATCATAAAATAAGTACCCTAATATCGCGTTAAGTCGCACGCACGCTCTTCTAACTTAAACACATTCATTAAATTTGAAGCAGATCCGACCCTCAGATGCTCCGAACGGTAATCATTTATCACTCGGTCACTCGTTTGTTGCTGTATTTTTTCACTAAATACACATCTGTTGGGAATATATACAAATATTTATTCTATATTCACTAACCACTATTTAGTATTTCACCATTGGTTATAACGTTAAAGAATAATATAGCATCCTACGAATAAGAGGTTTTTAACAATTGGTTAGATAAGGGGGTAGCTTGTAGTTTATTGTTTATCAGAATGCCAAATCATAAAATGACTGCTTCACGACTGATTTGAGCGCGACTACCGTTGCGAAAACCGCTGTGAGAGTTCGAAAAGTGAGTTATAGAATCGCAAGGCTGTACTACCTCTTAAACCAATTATTAAAAACCTCTTATTCGTTCATTGCGCAACATTTGCGCTGTAAGGTTATGCTGTAGGGTCTACGACACTATGAAATCTTAACTGGCAAATAATAATTACATGAAATATTGAGTGGCATTTCAGTTTGCAGCAACGTTTGATACCTTACTTAGAGACTCCGACAGATAGGCTCCAACTCCTTATCTGCTAAGAGTGAGCTGAGATTTTTCTCAGTTACAATCCTGTTTGATTTCTGTTCAATACGGTATATGTTACGTTGTGAGAATGGAATGGGGAGACTTATTTATACAAGTACATGTAATCGTAAAGTCCTTAAGAAACTTATAATTTCCACGGACATCAAAGCATCAGCAGTAACAAAGTTCATATTAAATTCAAGAGGCCAGAATTACAATATTGAATGTGCGAAAACGTATTTCGGCGAAAAACTCGAGGGCAAGTGAATTATTCACCAGCAATCACTGGTGGCTTCATTTATTCATAAAACAGTCGGTCCGTGCCGCGACGAGCTATTATTTACATTTATTTTGGTCTTTCATTCGAATTTAGACAAGTACCAGGTTTTTTGAACTTGCGTTTTGTTCCAAATTCAAAAACCGACAGCTTTAGCTTGGAGCCGTTGAACTTTACATAAATTGTATTTAATGTACGCCTCTCAGCAATATTCTTTACACTTTAACAACTCTACAAACTTAATAGAACGATAGTTACAAGAGAACCTTTTTTGAAGTTATACTTCTTTAGGCGCGTTATGAAAAATTTATGAGAGTGAAATTTTACGATGCGCGCGCACCGTGACACAAAATTAACAGAATGAAGTTGCCCACGGAAGATGCTACGGCATTGGACATAATTTAAAAACAACATCCGAATAATAATAGAATTTATGTTACACTTAATGTAAGAGAATAAAAATAAATATTTGTTTATTAAATTTTTCAAATGTAAACTGAACTTGACTATAATGACTCCTTTTCCAGTCTTTGATTATTTAATTGTAATTAATTATTTGCATGCAATCAAAAACTATTTTTAATAATGCCAAAGAAGTATAACTTCTTACGCGCGTACATAAGTACACGCACCCTTTTTTTTTAAATTAAATTATTGAGGAATTTTATTGATTTTCAAAATCTCCACCGTAAACCATGTCTTTTATAAACAAATGAGATCAGCACTCTACTTCTAGAAAAATTGCGTCTCCGGGAATAGAAAGTATTAAAATAAAACAAAGAACCAATTGAGCTACAGTGGAAAAAATCTGAAGGCGAGAAGAACTTATAAATCTTCGCAGACTTTATACAATATAAAAACTCTTAACTAATACAAAACCGTGTCACCTATATCTTGAAACGTTCGAATGATGTGAAAGGTGTTGACCTGGAAGTTGAACCCCAGACTACGCACTTAACCCACTGACCCACTGGAAAAGACACGTTTATTTAAACAGTCGGAAAAGCGGATTATCCGATAAGGGTTTTTGTAGACTTTCAGGCCAACATTTCTATCCCTCTTATGGTTAATTAATGTTTATATATCTACTAGCCGTTTCGCGCCCGCTTTGCTGGACGAATTAAATTTTATGTTTCATTATTTTTTTTTTTTTTTTCATATTTTTATTATTCTTCTTTTTAACTTCCCGCTAAGAAAATTGAAATATTTCGAAAATCGAGTTTTTAACAGATGTTGACGTTTGGAGGTTCTAGGAAGCCTCCCCGAATGTTTCCGCGGTGAAGTCCGTATGGATAAATTTTCATAAAAGTAAAACAGCAATAAAAAAATGAAGGAACGTTGGAATTTAATAAATAAATAGCCATAAACCATCTAGGAAAAATTCGCATCGAATGGTGGTAGTTTCATGTCGATACGATCAGTGGTTTAGGCGTGATTGAGCCTCAAACGAAGACCATTTTCATTATATATATATATAGATAGATTGAACGAGAGCAGTGTTGGCCTAGTGGCTTCAGCGGGCGACTATCATACCTGAGACCGTAGGTTCGATCCCCGGCTGAGCACCAATGGACTTTCTTTCTATGTGCGCTTTTAACATTTGCTCGAACGGTGAAGGAAAACATCGTGAGGAAACCAACGTGTCTTAGACCCAAAAAGTCGACGGCGTGTGTCAGGCACTGGAGGCTGATCACCTACTTGCCTATTAGATTTAAAAATGATCATGAAACAAATTCAGAAATCTGAGGCCAAGACCTAAAGAGGTAGTATGGTAGTGCCACTGATTTATTTTATTTTATATCTATTGAATAGAGGCATCTAAGTACACCAGCAAAAAGGGCCTATGTTTTTTAAATATCATATTTAACTTAATTACTCAAACTTAAAAACAATTCCTCAAGGTCGTCATCGACGGAGCATTTTCCGACCCGTGAACGCTCAAGGTCCCCACGGGTCCCACAAGGCTGTGTCCCATCCCCGACCCTGTTTTATTTTCATATAAATGATATGTTGCAACTTAGTTACATTAATTGCGAACAACAGCACTGGGGATACTCTTTATACTGACCGTACCCCGTGTGGGGCCGACTACGCTTTATACAGTTGCATGCGATGGCCCGGAGTGAAGTACCGTACTGCCTTGCAGAGCACACCAAACTTCTTGGAAAATAATTAAGCCTTTTTCATATTGTGCTTCTATTTTGCAGACGTCGATAACAAAACGATTAAATTTAAGGCCAATCATTTTTCACTTATATTTTAAACATCTACTAATAGAAATACATTGAATATGTAGCGAGATCCAAGCCTCAATGTAATTAAATTGTCCATTGAACATTACTATACTCAAACACTATTAGGAGCTATGATGCTTATTACATGTTACTCAATAAAAAAATCAAAGCTCCAAAAGCAAGTTGACACTTGCTTGATAAGTGAGATATTTAGAACCGGTAACAACCAGACCAGCGTCTAATGTAGCTATATTAAACCATTAAGAAAAGTACTTTCTAAGGCAATTCCCAAGCATTAAGTCCCATTTAACGGATCAAAGTGTTGAACAAGATAAGCGACTTTAGCTCAAAATGTTTAATATTTCGACGGAGTTTACTTAATGAGTCTATTACTGAAGAATTTAATTATATTCATTTTGTAGTCTCTTTGACGTATCTTTAAGTAAAATATTTTAACAATCTTCATCTAATGATTATAAAAAATAGCGTACATATGCTTTAAATAAATAATGAAAGTAGTTTTTTCGTGTGATATATTTTACCTTTAAGAGTGCAGCTTGGTCAAAAACTTAGTTGGGTTAATATTTCCCAATGATTCAAAGATTTTAGAATTGGGACAAATTATTTCTGTTTTAATTTGTGCGCTAGGATAGTTCTAAGAAACCATCATCAATCATACTATATTATGAACCTAACAGGGTCAGAGCACTATACTGTAAAAGTAATACAAATTTCAATGACCGACATAGTAATAAAACCCTTAGAGATGTCATCTAACGAAGGAATTTCGATCTAGTTCTTATAAAGCCTCGCGGACTTAGAATACTTGGAATTGCCTTGGCGTGGTACAAAACCTCAACTTTGATATCTAAGGATAAAATCTTTTGTAAAATCTAATGACCGCGAAAAGTCTATTGTGGTCTCGGCAAACTAGTTTCTAGAGAAATGATGCTATTAAACTCAATATTTATCAACTCTCCGAACGTATAGCTTTGTTAAAAGATATTCCGAATATTTATGCAAAAATATCTGAATCCCAAATCGATGTTATTTTTGAAATATTTACGGACTGAATTTAGGTTTTAAATTGTGTTTCACATGTTAGTAAAAAGAATATTGGTTTCTGAACCCACTCATTGTGTATTCGGCATCAACCGAAACCAGCAGAGTCGATCGAATTTAGCAAAAAATATTCTAACAGTAACTGAAAATAAATGAATTTTTTTAAAGGGACATAAATGTACGATATTACCGTGTCCTGCCGCGGGCGATTGCTGTGCACTAATAGACTTTATGTGTATGTACGCATTGAACATTCGCTCGAACGGTAAAGGGAAACATCGTGAGGAAACCGGCTTGCCTAACACAAAAAGTCCACGGCGTGTGTCAGGCACAGGTGGATGATCACCTACATGCCTATTAGATTGACAAATTATTATGAAACGGATATAGAAATCTGATGCCCAGACCGCAAAACGTTGTAGCGCCATTGATCTTCAATAATTAAATTACCAAATTATTATAGTTCCAAGAGAGCGTTCAAGTATTACGTAACGAATTTTGGGGGGGGGGGGGTCCTTTTGTAAAACGTTACGATGCGGGGCGGGGATTGTTAATATTATTTTCGATTTTCCAGTACTTTACACCACATAATGGTAACCAGTCCAGTCACTCGATGGTCACGAAACGTTTTACTATTGGGTACAGAAAAACGTTACGCCACGTTACATGGGGGGGGTGTTTAATAATCTCCAAAAATTGCGTGACGTAATACTAATAAAGCAAATTGCATTAATTCTTTATAATCCTCTTCCTTCTTCATAAACCTCCATCGTCTAGTCTATTTACATAGCCATGCATACCAAATCGCGTATTACCCGAACCAGTCGCCAACACAAGAAAAATTATAGTCCCAATATGTTAATGTGCCCATTTATTGGCGATACTTTGCCAACGTCAGCGATCTTTTAGCCAGAACATTTGGTGTAATAACACTGCGGTAACGTAGCGTTGCTCCGGTCTAGTTTACAGTGGGCATAAATCACTTGAATTGTTGAATGTGCGTGAAAAGCGTCGGTTTAAATTTTTTAAGGTTTGAGCGGTAGCGGTATCTAAATTATTTCTAGAAGACTATTTGTAGAAACATTGTTGTAAGTATCTGCGAACGTATTGGCTTCAGGTACAAAAAAACAAAAAACATACATAATATATATTTACAATAAAATAATAGTATTTTAGTATGCATCTATAGAATTTCTACTTAATATAAAAAAAAACTACAACAAATCTCTATTTTCTGAAGTATTATTTATTTCTATCGTAGTCATATATTTAAATTAATTATTATATGTAACAAAAAATAATATAAGGAATATTTAATTTATTGTACTTTCGTGTCAAATATCACTATTATTATTTTTATTATTACTATGTAAGATATGAAAATTGCAAATACTGTATATTTATTTTTATGTTTATGTTTTAATAAACAATTATTTTGTGTATATATATTATTGTGTATATATTTATATTGTGAATTATAGGAAGTTATGTGAATAAAAAATGAAATTACATAATTCAACATATGTGTCCTATATTCTTGTACCAAACAAGTCCACAAGCGCGGGCCGTGGCCATTCCCATTTGTTAACTTTACGCTTGACTATTTGGTACTTGTTTCACTCTGTTTCCGCTGTGATCCTTGTGTCCTCTAACAACACTTGTCTATGTTTTTCATAACAATATTATTGAATTTACATAAACAAATATTTTACAGTTTTTAGGTTTGGATGACTGTGATGTTGAACGACAAAACGCTAGACTATTTTACGTGTAGTTAAATTTAAAAGATATAATATATCTTGCTTTAAATAGCAGAAACTATATTCTAATATTGTTCTATATCTCTATTTTAATACAATCAAATTGATCATAATGTCAAATAGTTTACCGCCTACTTGATGTGACGTCTCGCTGAACGCAATTGCCGAAAAGCAATTGGAAACTTTGGTAATTAATGAAATAAATTAACGTTTGTATCAGTTGAAACGCACTCACAAGCCCTCTGGCATTGAGTGCTCATGGGCGGCATGGCAGAGGCAGAATACAAAATACCATCCGTATCACCTTGACGTCCGTCGTTCAACAACTGAGCGATTCTTAAGGATCTATGTGGAACCAGCTGTCCACTGAAGTATTTCCGAACCAATTCGACTTAGGGTCCTTCAAGAAAAGAGCGTACCAATTCTTAAAAGGCCGGCAGCGCACTTGCGAGCCTTCTGGCCGTGCGAGTGTCCATGGGCGGCGGCATCACTTAACATCAAGTGAGCCTTCTGCACCTTTGTATCCTTTTGTATACAAAATTGAATGAAGCGAAACTTCTTTAGGCGCATGAGGGTACATTTTTTACGGATGACGTAAACATAAAAATCCTATTTGTTTTGTAGTTACGTACCTATTAGAACTTTAGATAGTAATTCTGTCGCATAACGTCTTGTGCAGTAAACGCAGATTTTTTATTATTTATATTATCATTAGCACGTATACAGTGTGTAAACAGTGTGAATATAGATATACAACTACGTGAAGTGATCATAATATACTAGTACATGATCATCTATTGGGGCTATTACCTTAGTAATAATTAATTTACAAAGAAGTTTCACTTCTGACTTTGTACGCAGGCACTTTTTTTTTCGTCATAATTTCACCGCTAGCTTCTCGAAGCTTGATAAATAATAAAATAATGTCTAATTCACTTATCTATGCATTAAATATTATTTTTATACACACATGAGATTTACATTGAATAATCAACTGCGATAGTTTTAAGACGGTTCATACTTGATGTAGAGTAAAAAACTAATAATTAAATTATATTTCAGTAATCGGCTGCATACAAGTTGATCCGGATGTAATCCCGGATAACCGGTTAATGGCTGCAAACTGTGCTTAATGCCGGTTGGCTTTACGTTTATGTTTTAGGGTGAGTGCTCACTCCACCATACATTACAAATGACCTACGGATATTTATGTTTCCTTAAACATCCTTGGAGTATTTTCATAGACGGTCAATAGTCCGTATATCGTATTGAATGTTATAGATTATAAAAACTTTATAATCTGATTTGTAAGATTAACAATAAGAAAAATCTTTAAACTTTAAAACGATATTTAAGTCCCTAATTAAAATAAAAATTTAATCAAAAAATCTAATTCATTTATATCACGTATATGGTCGTAAATACATAAAGCAGAAAGAAATACAGTATTATGCTGACAGCTTACTGAACATATTAGACCAGTCTTATTAGCTATTTAGTATGTTTTATGTGTGAAATTTTTTGTACATATACAAACATATTTTAGGAATTTTTTAAGCTTAATTTTAAAATCTCTAAAGTTATTTAGTTTCATTTCCCGACGATTCAGCAGCAGAATCATTTTTCAGCTTCGAAAGTAGTATTAACGTATAATTTTTTTTTAAATATCGTAAAACCAAAGTTAACTTCAATATGCATTCACTACACTTATTTACATAATTAATACCCTGTGTACGCTGTCCCTAAACTGTGGAGGTTTAATCAACGGCTTGCCTTATTAAACAGTCAGTTTAATGGATACATAAATGTCGACGTATATAATAAACAAACTCGAATATTAAATCCTACGGCGCCCCGCCGCTTCCTGGATTTTCTCCAACACCTATTATAATTTTATTAATTTATAGCAAGGATTTTTATCGAAGCAGCGTTGTAGCTCAGTTGATAGTTTATTTAACGCAATTATTTCGATAAAAAGGCGAAAGAAAATGCTTTGAGATATTTCTAGCTAGATATTTTAAATATATTTTAATGAGATTAAGGTCACAGAATTAGTTTAATAAGATAAGCCTATCGGAAACTAAAAACCTACGCCCTATAGTTATTTTAATCCAATGTTAATTAACCAATCTACTATTAGAGATAGAGACTTCTGTATACAGCTGTAAAAGTTAAAAAGACTATACCAAAACCTATAAAAAAATATGTGCGCATTTATATTTGATCAAAGCCTCCAGCGAAAATAACTAAAATTGAGAACCAGTGTACTATGTCATACCAATAGCTGTTAAATATTGTGTAAAAATTTCGTTTTGTTACCTATCGAGAGGTTGATAATAGCTGTCATTGGCAATATATTGTTTGGCTTGGTTGTCAAAAAATACAATATATAAAGTGAATAAAAGTTATATGAGTTTTTTTATTTGTCAGCAACATCGAATTACAATTAACGTGATAAACTAGTTCTTTTTGCAGATTTTAACCGAGTACAACCAGATGCCCACTGAAGTATTTTCGAACCAATTCGACTTAGGATCCTTCAAAGCCAGCAACGCACTTGCGAGCCTCCTGGCAATGTAAGTGACCATGGGCGTCGGTATCACTTAACATCAGTGAGCCTCCTGCCCGTTTGGCTGCTATTACATAAAAAAAAAGAAAAGAGCATACCCATTCTTAAAAGGCCGGCAACGTACTTGCCTTCCGACAATGTGAGCTTAACATTAGTTGGGCCTCCTATCCGTTTACATATAAAACTAACGTTTTTAAGTAATAAAAATTGCACTCGAAATCAGTAAGTCAAATTTTCAGTATTTAGTATTTTTGTGTATGCTGTGACAAAATTTCACTTTCCATACTTAAGATACCCATTAAATAAAAATCTAGATAGCAGTTGGAACAACTTATTTGAGTTATTATGAAAATAGGTTAAAAATAAGAACAATCGTAATCTAACGTTTAGATTTATATTCGTATTTTTCTATTGTTGTTCGAGTTCAATGCGAAGTGAAAAAGGTTGAATGCATGGCCGTATTTCAATCTGCCAAGACTTACAGGTAAAGTGGCGGAGTGATTTATACTGCGTTTACAATAAAAACGACGTACTTTACCATTGTGAGCAATAGGTGTCAATCTATTCTAGAATCAATACTTTACGGCAGAATCGTAATTCAGTGCCAACCTTTAGGTTAGGTGCACAAATATATGTTATACCTACTAGCTAGCCTGGCGAACATCGTACCGCCCAACAGTCGATTCTTTATTTGTTAAAAATACTTATTCTGCTATTCGGGACACCGGTCTAGCTAGTAAGATAAAAAAAAAATTGATAAGACAACAATATACATTATGTCAAAAATAAAAATTTACCTTCCCGGAACCCTTCCACTAACACTTGAACTCTATGATATGGTATTAAAGTTCAAATTGACTTTGAAGTATTATTACGAATATTTTGTATGGGAATATAGAAAAATTGTTTTT
Source organism: Pieris napi (assembly GCF_905475465.1). Lineage (NCBI taxonomy): Eukaryota > Metazoa > Arthropoda > Insecta > Lepidoptera > Pieridae > Pieris > Pieris napi. Next base: position 8,596,415 of record NC_062238.1, on the reverse strand, counting down.
AGACTTTTTCACTCATTTTTTTTATTTTTCTCTCTGTAAGAACCATCCTCGTACTTCAAGGAATATTATTTAAAAAAATCAGACAAATCGGTCAAGCCGTTTTCATGTTATGTCGTGACAACGGAAAACGGGTTTCATTTTTATATATATAGATGTGTGAGAAGAAATAAAGATTATTATTATTATTGTAACGAAGGTATCATAGGCAGATCCGGGGTTAAAAACAAAGATAGTGATGTGACCTCGGGCCATGAATAGCTAGTGTTTCGGTTATTGTGCTGAAACATTAAAACCGGAATCAGGCCGGCCGTGTCAGTTTTATTTTTATTATTTACTTTCATGTTACTCCATTTTCGGGTCAACGAGTTTCTGAATTTTTAGTTGCTACATTTTATTTCTATTCGAATTAGCTTTGGAACTTTCAAGTAAAAATCATGTAGAAAAAAATCAGAAGCTTTCTCTAAATGAAGTTCTAGTTTCTTTTATATATTTAAAGAAATGTCTTCTATTAGGTTGCAATTTGAACTTTGACTAATAATTAGCAAATTGTATACATTGCTTACTTTTGTACTTTACATAAGTTTACGTAAGTAATCTTAAAGGAAACAAAATGTTTAAACTTTAACGTAATTTTCGCTTGTGAATTAGGTTAAGATTAGTCCAGACCTCAGATTTACAGTCAAGACTTGTTTTTTTTTTAAATCTTGTGTAAGTGCGCTTACGCAGGCCCGCGCCATAGATGTCGAGCTTGAAGCGGGTACTGTGGGACTGCGTCTACACTAAAAGCCCTCTGCTATTCAGAGGGGTAGCAAGATTCCACCCACTAAAAACACCTCAGCCTTCACACGCCCTTAATATGGGCCCTCGGGCTCCCCAGGCATTCTACCCAAGGGGTCCCTCGGGCTCCGACATAATCAATCATGACCTGCGGTTCCGGGCGAGAGACTTGCACTAATCGTGACTTCAATTATTTTTATTTAGGTTGTTTAGTTACTTAGAGGTGTTAAAAAAAGTCTTATTCATTTGAATGTTCCTCAGAAGATTTTGGAGTGTCTGCCTTGCGATTCTGTAACTCACTTTTCGAACTCGCACAGCAATTTTCGATTTGGCATTCTGATAAACAACTACAAGCTCCTTCCTTATCACAATGCCAAATCATAAAATGACTGCTTCACGACTGATTTGAGCGCGACAGCCGCTGCAAAAACCGCTGTGCGAATTCGAAAAGTGAGTTACAGAATCGCAAGGCTGATAAAGAATAAGCTCATGGTTGGTATGAGCGTTAAATCACCATAATTTTCAACTTGATAAATTATAGTGAAATAATTTAATACAATCTCAGAATCGTCCTCAATTTGACGAGTAAAAGAAATTTCAAGTTAAGTAGTCTCAGTAAAAATTGTCTGCCATAACCTATAACTAGCATGAAATAAAATTCCGTCCAATATAACTCGACCCTCATACCCTTCATGAAAGTCGCTCTAGCCTTATTTATTACAAAGCAAGCCTGCGTTGTAGAGTTCAACGTATGGTGGTAGTTAGACCTTTGGGTCAGTGATGTAAAACAGAGATTTTTCAGTTCAAAGTGAATGTAGGCCTTGGGGATTGAGCTCTGTCGTATGAAACAGTGGATTTATTCATGGACATTCTGCTTTTGTTCTATTATTTTTAAGTTGAATTGTTGAAGTACGTGCTAGCTATATTTAATACATTACTTTAATGTACTGAAACTGTAAGAACTTTTTTCTCATTACAAAAAATATATTTTTACTTACATGAGAAACTTAATATATACGAACGAAATACGTCCCAACTTTAGTCTACTAGGCTCATTCTGATATGTATCTTTAATGCCCTTTTGAATTGGTTAAACGCGCTAATATTACGAATTTTAAACGGTAATTGATTAAATAATAGTCCAGTGTTGGCCTAGTGGCTTCTGCGTGTGACTCTTATGAGAGGTCGTAGGTTCGATGCCCGGCTGTGCACCAATGGACTTTCTTTCTAAGTGCGCATTTAACATTTGCTCGAACGGTGAAGGAAAACATCGTGAGGAAACCGACATGTCTTAGACCCAAAAAGTCGACGGCGTGTTGGAGGCTGATCACCTACTTGCATATTAGATTTAAAAATGATCATGAAAAAGATTCAGAAATCTGAGGCCAAGACCTAAAAAGGTTGTAGCGCTACTGATTTTGTACACCCTCATACTTAATAGAGTTCTTCAAATAATTTGTATGCGGCTTTGGCAAGATCAGCAAACTCGCTCGACGAGTATTGCATTACCTTTTCTACTATTGCCTTATTTCTCTTTGAATAATCGATCAAGTTTTCAAATACTTTTTAATATTCGTAAATTAACATCATACGAATGTGTCACCAACATTTCTGGTTGAAATATATAATCTAGTATGTATTATTTAAAAATTATAAACCATTTTTGTGTGATTTACGAAAATCCAGGTCCAAGCTCCTAAATAAAATAAAATAAAATATGTTTATTATGGAACATAAGATACATGTATCACATATTCCACGTCATTAAATTTGAATCTGTTGGCATTCATCTCATCGGCAAAGAAGACAGAGGGTGTAGGCCGAGAGAAATTGCCGGCGTAAAAAACTCTCGGTACTCTTTTAAAATAGCAAATCATCAAACAACACTTATTTTAAAACCAATATCGCAAATGAATTAGAAGTAGGCTGTCTAGCACTAGTCCCAGGCCCTTTTATCAACTAGATAGTCGTTAACTTTATAGTTAGCCTTTCAAAGTATCCTTCAGCTTTCAGAAATGTATAATCTATGACACGTGTTTATTATCTGTACTTCAAACGAGCCACTTGTAAACTTACCCCTTCTTATACATAAACCACAGGTCGTGAATAACAATTAAAACGATTCTACGCAAGCTCAACGTCGCAAGTTAAACCGCAACTTGAAATTTGTTCGTGTAACGCGTGCTAAAGTACAGTGAGTAAATAAAAAATTTTTACAACGATTAACTTAACTTTCATAAATTTTCTGTAAATTAAAAAAAACCTAAGTTTTTTTCTACTATATTTTGTATAAGTTTGAAGTTGGAGCCTGGTAGATAGTACCGGTGACCCCAGTGCTGGTGCTTTCCTTGCTCAACGAATAAGTATCGCAATACAGCTAAGAAATGCTGCCAGCGTCAAAGGTACATTGCCACAGGGACAAAACTTTTTAAATTTGTTTTAATTATCTTTTTACAAATTTTTAATTATTTTTAATATTACTATTTAGGTTTAGAAAATTGTAAATACTGTATTTTATTATTATGATTTTTTTTTATGGCTCTGGCACGATTTGTGCATTAGCCAGCGTCATGTATAGGATTTTTTATAATTCGTGCTTGTCTTTAGAAATTCGACCATGTACGGTTTAAGCACTCGCTCGGTACCGCACAACCCTCCCAAAGGCCGAGAACAAATTTAAATTAAATTAAATCTTGCCCTCGAACCAGGAATCGAACCCGGTACCCCTCACCTAGCTGCCACTTAATAAGACCGCTAGGCTATGAGGCCCCTCATTATTATGATTACTAAGAAGAAAGTAACGCCACTTGATTATTAAACCTTAAACATGTTAGGTTTGGAGACACAGAAAATGTCATGAAAAGAATCACTTAGCTTTACTACTTAATGCATATATCAAACATCAGTCTAATATTCCAAGTCAAGACTGAGAGCGAACTATGACTTATTAGTACATATGTTTTTTACATGAGGGAGATAGTTTTATCCTAGAAACATATTCTTAGTTTTGTATCTCAGATTTTTGCTATCCCTACCCTTGTACATATGTAATGCGAACATATTTTCAATTAAGGGCCTCTAATTAAATCAAAAGGAGTTATTTTGAGTTGTACAACTCATGTGGTACGTAACATGTACTGTGACCAATTTAAAAAGACACCTCTTTCACAGACGTGTAATGATGTATTAACTGCTCCAGTATGATGTTTGTTTTATAGCATGTTAAGTAATATTTGTTTGAGCAGTGATGGCCTAGTGGCTTCACCGTGCAGCTCTCATCCCTGAGGTCGTAGGTACAATCTCCGGCACCAATGGACTTTCATTCTATGTGTGTATTTAACATTTGCTCGAACGGTGAAGGAAAATATCGTGAGGAAACCGACATGTCTTAGACCCAAACAGTCGACGGCGTGTGTCAGGCACAGGAGGCTGATGACCTACTTGCCTATTAGATTGACAAATAATGATGAAATAGATACAGAAATCTGAGGCCAAGGCTGGATTTAGCTACGGCAACCGGCACAATAGAAAATGTTTTAAATTCCGACTAGTATACACTAGTAAACAACTTTTATTTTGATATATTTTTATATGTTTGTTTAATACTAAAAGAATCTACTTGGTTTCGCAATAAATTTTTTATTGAAAAACTCGATCAAAAATAGTTCACTTTATTTGGAAAATAATTTGGGGCCAGGGGGCCTCTACCCATTTGTTGGCCTCCAGACCTCTAAACTCGGCCCTGTCTGAGGCCCAGATCTACAAAGGTTATAGCGCCACTGATTTATTTATTTATTTTTAAGAAACATTTGTAGGGACTTTAAATCTATGCCACTTATCATTATATTTAATAAACTACAAACACCTATTATTTACTTTACAGTAAACTAATGGACCCTAAAATCTGACTAGCTTAGCAAATTCATACTAGTCTAAGTAAACCTCTTCATTCGGAACAAACATTGCGTAGAATCAAGCGCCTGGTTATGGCCGTTTGAGAATACAAACGATGCCAATCAGAAGTTTGATGTGTTCAAAATGTTCATTAGCATTTTATGGTTATACATTTTAAACAGATGTTCGTGGAATTACGGTTCAAATTACATTGAAGGCAGTTGATAAATAGAATTTAAATGTTAAAGTCATGTATTTTGTAACTTAAGTTATGATAATAATTTAAAATATTGTATTGGTTTATCAGAGAACATTCACTTAAGAACTCATCGTCGGACGTCAAGGCAGAATACAAAGTAACATCCGTATCACCTCGACGTCCGTCGTTCCATAGCTTAGCATGACTGAAGACAGTTTTTATCACGCACCACCACTATGTGGAACCAGCTGCCCACTGAAGTATTTCCGAACCGATTCGACTTAGATTCCTTCAAGGAAAGAGCGTACCAATTCTTGAAAGGCCGGCAACGTACGCGAGCCTTCTAGCCTTATTACTTTACATCAGGTGATCCTCCTGCTGTTTGCCTCCTATTACATTTAAAAAAAAACTTAACCATAGATGCAACAATGATCACGTTTTTATATTAAACTTATGGTCGTTTACCATAAGTTTAATATAAAAACGTGAATTTCATCACATTTTTTCTTCATTTAGCGAATTCGTAAAATGTTCCATGTTGAACTTAGGAACAATTTTCGTACGTACAATCGTGCGTTTCCCAAGTTTTCTTCAAAAGCGTTCTCGTGTCAAAAGTTTTATCTTTTCGAAAGTAAATACCACGTGTTTGGTTCACACGATGTAATTGATCGTCTGTCTCTTTCTTTTGTAAACAAAGATGTGAACCATCCAGCCGTCACACAATTACTTTCATAATACGTTGGACTATTTCAAAACTTTTTGTTAAAGCTCAATATATAATATATCTCTTCTAATATATATAATTCTCGTGTCACAATGTTCGTTCCCATTCTCTTCCGTAACGGCTCGACCGATTCTTATGATTTTTTTTATTCACATTCAATTAGCCTGAGAATCGGCTACTATCTATCTTTGAATACCCCAAAAAATATTGTTTTTATTTTTTAGACATTTTTTTTTGTTTTTATTTTTTTATGATACAATATACAAAAATACATACAACCCTTAATCTTCACCCCTCTACGATAAACCCCAATTTTTTATTATTTAACATTTTTATTGAACTAAAACAATGTTTCTTAGAAATAATATACATGGCAAAACAACGTTTGTCGGGTCAGCTAGTACATATATCACATAATCCACTAAGCATAAAGTTATCACATTAACATATTTCATTGAGCCGAATGGCCATATCTACCCGCCATATGTCGTTTTCATTCCCTGTACATGTACAGATAGAAAGAAAATCCATTGGTCTAGGCTAGTTCCAGAGACACTACCTCTAGGTTGACAGCCGTTTGCATTATAATAAACCATTACTCCTACTACTCCGTACGATATTGATGTTACATTATATTTTTAGCTTTTCTCGCGCCTACGCGACGCCACTCTGTAGGCGTGGGTTACACCTACGGACGTGGCGTATCCCACGGGAACTGCTTCTTAAATTATCATCATAAAAACTAGGAATTAAATAATATAATATAAATTATTAATTTAACTATATATATATATAGCAGTGCTCATTCAAATGCACATAGTTTTAACCACAATGTCGCATCTCTCTTCACAAATTTCTGCGTCCTTATTAGTATATACAGTTGAAAATAGACACGTATAATGTAAGTCAAAGTAGCTGTATGATGTTATCTATGTATTTCAAATTAAAGAAGTGACGCTACAAGCCTTGGTCTTGGCCTAAGATTTCTGTTTTGTTTCGTAATCAGTTGTTTCTTCTAATAAGCAGATGCCTTCTGTGTCTGACACACGCCGTCAACTTTTGTGTATGACAGGCATGCCTCCATGCAATATTTACTTTATTGTACGAGCGTGTGTGAAATGCGTACATACCCAGAAAAGTCCATTAGTTAACAGCCAAGGTTCAAACTTACTACCTCAGAGGTTAGAGATCAAGCCACTAGACCAAATTTTTTTTTGTATTTTTTTTTAGTTTGAGATAGAAAATATGATTGTAAAAATAAAATGTGACAAGTATCCTTCTTGAGATTCTTGAGATCATCGTTGTCGTACATTGTTTAAGAATGTTTTATCAACAAAATCGTGATCATACTAGCATTGTGCGTAGCATCAACAGTTGGAAATCAAAAATTACGAACAATGAACGTGCATTTGTCGATTTTAATTTTAACATCATTCATACTAAGCGTAAGTAATGTTTCATTAATTATTTTAAAACGCACACTTTCAAAATATTTACTGCGAAAAATATATTGCCGTAATTTTCAAGTTATAAAAAGAAAAACACTTTTAACGGTTTAAAACATTTCACACACAACATGCAAGGATTATTTTGAGTAAAACGACGATTAATCCATGAAATTTGCCATTTCAACACGATATGATAAAACATTTCAATCTAGCTGATATTCAGGATGCTTGGCAAACATTAGAAGACAGGCGGTATTCTCGAAATCTAAGAGGGGACTACCATTATCACACTAAACGACACATGCTGCCTCGGGAAGGCGAACCAAGAAAACGCGCTACTTCACAGCGACCAAAGGAATTAAGAAAAAAGGTATATGTTACATATATTCTTTACTATTCTATGTAATTTAGTACGCTTGTTTCTCGTAACAAGTAAATGAGCCATCATAGATCTTCGTCAATCTCATACAATGACGCAATAGGACACGTAAACTAGATGTATGGCCTGCATCGTGGCGTAATAGATGGCACAAGGGTGTTTTGCATTTGTGTATATTTCTTAGAAATCTTTAAAGATTCATCGCTTTGGGTTGGTGGGTTCATAGAGCATATTCTTTACAGGCAAGTAGGTGATTAACATTCATATGTACATACATACCATACATTGGTACATTGTTGATTTTGTTCTATTAGGAGTGTTTTTTTTGACTATGCTTACGCACAAAAAGATAATATGTCCAAATTAAAACGTTTTTTTAAAATACCTTTTATAATTTTTGCGTGTAACAATAGATTTTTGATATTAAACGAGATCAAATCAATGAATTCCATTTAATAAGACAATTTCAAATATGCTTACAGCCATCAGGTCATCTAACTCCTTTAAACGAAGATGATATAGAAAATGATGAAGTCGTTTCCGTAGCAGTGGGACCACCAGCGATCAGACCCAAATACGACAAACTATCCAAAAGTAATGGAAAATTAGTCCCATCTAACATTAATGCTGGTGATAATAAAGCCAGCACTCTGGTTAAAGATGTTTTATTACAATTAGGAAGAGAATTATTGTCACGTCAAGTATCTGAAGATTTTGTGTTTGGACAATACCTTGGAATGGCTATGAAAAATCTTACAGCGGATTTGAAATTGAGAATGCAACATGAAATTTTAGAACTTATAGTTAAATATCAGAAGAAAACTGAACCACAAACAACGACCACACAACCCGAGGATATAAGTACTAGCACTGTTTATAGTGAAGTCAAATATAAAGGAGAACTAATAGAGAAAGAAAAGAAAAACGACACGGATGAAGGTTGGCCTGATTTCAGTAATTTAGCTAAAATTGTTGGTTAATAGAGATCGTGCTGTTAACGGCTGATAACTGTATATAATTGTATTAAGTAAAACTATATAAAGTTTAGTAGAAAAGTTGTATACTTATAAATAAAAATAGTATTATTACACGCTTTATATTAGCTTCACCTGTATGTATGTATGGCTCGATTCGGACTCGATTTTGACCCACTTTAAACGGACAGATTTTATTCAAATTTTGCGCACCTGTCAAAGATCGAGGACTAAAAAAACTAAAAAACACGCTTATAATGTAATGAACGTATAATGGTAATGAACAAAAAATACTGGTATTATTGTGAAAAAGCGTGGGGCGCTCTGTGCGATATTTTTCGTCTATAGAGCAACCCATTTTCAGCGTAAATTAGGAATTATATTTCACTTTTTAGTTTGATGTGCTTTAAAAGCGTGTTTTTTATTTTTTTTAACTATTATTTATTGTCTTTAATTTACGCGAGTACCAGACAAAATAAAACTTTTTAACGAAAATAAACGTGAATGTAATAACATGAATTACATAGCTCGGTGTTACGAGTGCAAATCAGTCTTGAACAAATTTGCTTTTATTCCATTTTCATTTAAATATAAGTAATAATAATTATGCCTCATTTATTCCTTGAAACATACTATTCACAAAATATAGACACATACCTATTTTTGTACGAAACTTTTCAAGGACTTTAAAGAGTAAAGACCTTCTCCAATCTGCTCCATCTCTCTCTATTTTAATCATTCTACCAATCTTCCTCGCCAACTTCATTATGCTCTTCAGCCCACTTTACAAAAGGATGACCTGTCCTTTTCCCTGGTGAGTCTTTCCACTTTGTTACCCTATTTGTCCATCCGTCATTGTTCATGCGAGCGGTGTGGCCTGCCCATTTCCACTTAAGATTTTAGTAATGGGATCGTGCATCAATCATTTTTGTACGTCTAATCATGCCCTTTAGTTTTAAATTTAGTACACTATGTTCCATTGTTGTTGACCGGATGTTACTTTATTGTATGTATTCGAATCATATATCCATGATTGACGACCGTATGAAAGACGCAAAGTATCTAAAATTTTATATTTCACTAGCAGATTCGGCCAAGAGTTGCTGTGACTAAAGTTTTTTGTTATTACATAGTAGTTAACTATTCAAGAGAAACGGTAGTAGATCACCAGTCATGGGGACCGTGCTTTTTTAAAATTTTAACTTATGTGAAACGTTGGTACTTTCAACACAGCGGCATCTGTTAGAATTGTGACTGTCAAATAATAATTAAATCATTTGCAATAAAATAATATTACGGGTATAAATTAGGCTATCCTATCAAAAGATAGATAGTTAGATCAAAATTCACACGGTGGGAAAATTTCATTGAAATCAGTTAAGTAGTTTAGGAGTCCATAGCGGACAAACAACGTGACGCGTAATTTATATATACGAGTGTAAAGATATTAGTAGTAGTATTAATTAATTTTATTTATTTTCTTATAGCTGTCACAAAAAACAATCGAGCTAAGTAATATATATTAATGTCTCTTAATAGCATGAACAGATAATGAATATCGGTTAGGTTGGTCAATCAATCAAAAGATGTCGGTTTTCTATATAATACAATAACGTTAATAACATGGCTTATACTCATAAGGTGTAATCAAAATATATTTTAATACTCCAATTATTGGAGCGAAAATAAATCTAATTCAAACCATTAGAAATTACGATAATTTATTTGAAAGCTTAAAACATCCAACTGGAAATCTGGTCTGAGTATAGTTCAAAGTCCAAGTAATTTCTTGCACAGTTTCACTAACTAAATACACCATTCACACGATTCACTGTTTATGTACTGAATTGAATGCTGGCTTCCATACTAGCTACATTACGTATGAAAAGTACAGTGTTATAGAATAAGGTTCATTTTATGCTGTAACATTATGCTTTTCAAAAATATAAATCGTCCATGTATGCATTCGGTTTATAAGAAAGTCCCAGTGATATAAGATTGGTTTCTTAACGAGAAAATTTTTTTTTTTTTTAAAGACAATTTACACTAATTGACCTAGTCCCATGCTAAGCTGGTGAAGCTTGTGTTATGGGTACTAGGCAACGGATATATATACATATTATAGATAGATAGACCTATAAATACATATTTAAACACCCAAGACCTAAGCACAACACCAAATGCCCATCACATCGATTGTCGTCTCAGCCGGGGATCGAACCCGGGACCCATGGATTTACAGTCAGGGGTACTAACCACTAGACCAATGAGTCATCCAATTTGAATTAATAATATATTTTAGAGGTAGCAGAAGGCAATATATACTAATACTAAAGAATGATAGTAAAAATACATAGTTTGCTTCGCACCTAATTGAAAGACTGCAATTCATAAATGAAAATTAGGATTGAATTAAAAAAAAAATCTTGATTATATTAAAAGGTTCCCAAAGTAGAGATGTGTGGACATTGAGAAGGTCACGCGTTGCCTTCTTTATTATTTAACATTTATTTATATAAAAAAAACGACAATGCAATTCTAATAGCCAAGAACGATTTAAATTATAATTCCTGATTTAAAAATAAAAGCCGATGTGAAATGGCTAGCCATCTGCCTTGCAAGTCATCAAGCAATCTCTTTAATCATTTAATTGAAAGTATTCATGTATTCATTGTATGTGTCCCAAATTTTTATTAATTTAAACCATCACGATATTATAAAACTGATAAGTTTGTCAGTATTATTGCTGCAATCTTAGGTTCTTAAACAGGGTCCAATTTAAATAATCGAGTTTGGATAGTCAATTTATATAGCATTACTAGTGGACCCCACAGACGTTGTCCTGCATGATATTTCAAGCTATTAGGATATTAAAGTATGAAAGTACCGACTGCAGCGCCACCTACCGGGCTGATTTGTGAATCTAAACCATTCCCAGATCCCCTTGAACACACACAAAAAATTTCATCAAAATCGGTCCAGTCGTTTGAGAGAAGTTCAGTGACATACACACTCACAGAAAAATTATATATAAAGATATATATATATATTCGATCTTGTAAGGTTTTAATGATGTTATATTTGTGTAGGTTTACCTATTGAACGCGTTTTCTATTAATATGTTGTAAAGTTACTGTGGAAGTGGTGAAAATTAAGGCACAATTTCAAGTATAAGTTTAATAAAACGTTATGTAAATTAAATATCTTTAATGATTTTCAGTTTCTCGCTAACTCCAACGGCTGTAAAGATTTCTAAACGTTGAGGCAGTAATATAAAAATGATATATCAATATTTCTATTCCCATTAAAGCGCAAAGATTTAGTCGCGAGGAATTTCTGAAAGCAAATAACGACTCTCAGCTGTTGCATCGTTAGCGAACGTCAAAATTGTAAAATGTGCACTTTTGTGTCTACGGTTCATTAGTGCCACTCCGTGTAGATGACGCCTCTAAAACGTTTATTTTGCGATTCCCCGAACAGTGTAATAAGGATATAATTGTGCAAACTTGCTTGCGAATGCGAGATATTTGCATATTTTACGAATTGGTTGTATCTGTATTACAGTAGATTGAAATGATACCATAGCAGACTAGGGAGGTGCTGTAGGGGTAACTAAAAATTATATAAATATATATTTAGTGTTGTTTATAAATGACGTTGGAGTAGCGCGATTCAGGGTGACGTCATCGTACTGATTATTTTCGCATATTGTGGGTGCTACATATGCTATGACAGATCCAAAAACAAACGAAATTCAACATCTTTTGTTTTATATTATGCAGGGGGTCATATCATCTATAAAGGATGGGAGATAGGATAGATAGGGGGATATAAATCTACTACAGAGCTGGTCCTTATATATTTTATTTATTAACACTTCGTTGCATATACATAAATATAGTAAAATTGACATAATTAAATAAAAATGAGAGCAACTGGCGGCCTTATCGCTTTCGAGCGATCTCTTCCAGGCAACGACTGTGAGAAAAAAAAAGTATTAAATTACATAAGGTAGGCAAGACGTGCAAAAATACATGTATTACATATAGTTGTTGAGAAAAAGAAACTAAACAGGAACAAAAAACAAACTAATAAAGGACACATGAAAAAAAAAATACCTATATATAAGTCTAGTTAGCACGAAATTCACGCAGAACGCAACAATTTTTCCACCCTTATGAGCTTGGTACTGAAAGAACCTTCCACTAAACGGAAGTGAGTACTCATTTAATTAAAACTTGTACATAATCACTTCTTTATACAGCCGCCATCTTTTTTTCGTTTCACTAATTTGAAAGCAATTACAGTGGAGTACCAACGTCTGAATATCAAGCACTTCTAATTAGGAGCAGCTCAAAAAGTTTTTTAATTGCACTCCTGGTTTGACCCTACCCTTGAATAGGTTGAGGATATACTGAGCCCCTGTTAGATCGATATCAACAGCTGTTTCCGTCGCTGGTAGACGAATCCTTCTAGCGAACGATGGGCTGAAATTACACAAAATAAATTTAGGTAGCTTTAATAAAAATTACCAACCAAAATGTATGTATTAACTAAGAATTACAATTTAAAGAAAAAACTTTTTAACCGGATTAAAGTTATGTATTATTATAAATTTACAACTATTTAACATAATTTTAAATTAATCCGACGTTTCGCGTGCTTTACAGCGTGCGTGGTCACGGTGACTGAAGACAAAAGGTGTTGGATGTCAAAAAGTATCACAGCTGTAGAGAAAGTTGCCTTATCTGTATTTATTTCCCCGGAGTTGGTATCGACTAAAAGATGGAGGGTTTTGGCAAAAATGGCTAACGGTGTCCTCTATTTTCGCGGATTGTTTTTTACACAAAATGTTTTTTTTTAAATTATGTTAAATAGTTGTAAATTTATAATAATACATAACTTTAATCCGGTTAAAAAGTTTTTATTTAAATGTGTAAAGGTTATGTCAATCAAAGACAATACTATAAGAATTACCATACCGGCCTACCCTAGTAAACTATAATACTAATATATATTGGTAATGATATAAGAGCAAAAACCAACTTAATAGACGTACTTCATCATGCTCGTACACAAAAATGGCGATGGACACCTAGCGATATACAAGGATAACAGATGCACATTAGAAACCACAACATGGGAAGGACCTGTGGGAAAAAGAAAAAGAAGACACCCAAGGAACAGATGGATCGACGACATAATTAAAGTAGTAAAAAGATAAAGACTGAAGCAGAAAAGCAAAAAATAGAAAAGCATGGAGTGATCTAGAAGAGGCCTTTATAGGGGCCCTACATGGGGTTGCAATAACATAGTTTTAGATGAATATTTATAAGATAAAAATGTTATTTAAGGTTGTTAGAAATAAATGGGCTTCACTATTATTATTATATATTGATATGTCTTGGCGCACGTATGTGTTTATATATGCGTGTTTGTGAGACTGTGTGTGACTATTTACTTTTGTACATTTATCAGTTGTTCAGATGAATACCTGCAGCTGAGTTTCATCATCGGATGTCGAGGCTGAATACGAAATTCCACCCGTATCACCTCGACGTCCGCCTTTCCACAACTGAGCGATTTTTTCAGCTGCCCACTGAAGTATTTCCGAACCATTTCGACTAAGGGTCCTTCAAGAAAAGAGCCTACCAATTCTTACAAGGCCGGCAACGCACTCCCGAGCCCTCTGGCATTGAGAGTGTCCATGGGCGGCGGTATCACTTAACATCAGGTGAGCCTCCTGCCCGTTTTGAAGTGTGTTTTACATAAACGACCTCAGTATATTCATAACTTTATCTTGAAATCAGCAGGAAATGTGATTTATTAAAATTAATTTCTTTTCTAATTGAAGTTTGACACAGCCTTTGTTCTCTGACATTTTTTATCGATATCCGATTCCTTGACCTCGTTCATAATGACTGGACGTTTTTTGTGTAATAATTTAATTTATGGTTTTTAATTATTCATCGATTTTAACGGAAATTTATATGTAATGAGATGTGAACGAATATAATGCAATTAGTATTTACTATGGTATTTACTTAAATATGCAAAACAAGATTAAAATTCATACCTTTTAACTGCTACACGGTCTAAAACTCGATAAATAATGTCTTTAATCACACAAGCTGTACGTAATGTGAGTTTATTTATTTAAAACTACCCTCATATTTCAATATTTATCAAAGAGACGACAACAAGCCAAGAAGCTTAAATAGGATGGACACACAATCTATACTAATATTATAAAGGAAAGATTTGTATGTATGTTTGTAACGAATTGGCTCAAAAAGTACTGGACCGATTTAAAAAATTCTTTCACCATTTGAATGCTACATTACCACTGATTAATACAGGCTTTATGTTCTTGCTATTTTAAATGCAAGAAAAAAATAAGGATCCCCACTAAAGCTACAATAATGTTCCCCAAGGTGTATAAAAAATGCATATAAAATATATTTCATCGCAAGCGCTGCGAAAACTATTGATGATAGAACAAATGCTCCACAATTTTAAAGAACATATCAATATGTATTTACAAAAAAATTCGCAATAGCTTGTATAATGTATATTGTATATATATAAAGATGTATAAAGCTTTTAAGATTTTCTATAAAATTCACGTTCTATTTACAAAATACAACAAAATAAGTTTCATATAAGCAACATTTCCCTTATTAAAATGAAAAAAGCTCTTCGGTTTCGCAACCATGAAGCCTTCTAAGCCAGTATGGTAATTGCGAAGGCTGTAAAAGTACGGCTAAAAGCAAACAGCGATAAAAAAGAGAAAAACTTGGTTAGAAGTGTGAATTTGTAAGGCTGCGGTCACAGTGTAAGCTTTTTTAGTTCTTTATAAGGTACAAATAAAGCAAAAATAATGTTCCGAACAAAGGGATCGGGTAGAAAACTCCGTAGTCTCTTAAAGGGTTAGTTTTTAAATAAATCAATACCAGTACGTACCAATTCTTAAAAGGCCGGCAACGCATTGGCGAGCCTTCTGGAGATGTGAGTGTATATCAGGTCATTCGTTAGTTACGTAAAAAATATTAAAAATTGTAACATCCACGAACTTATAATAGAGTTAGATACGTTTCAAACAACCTTTATCATAATAATTACAAATCAAAAATTCACATCATCATTGAATTTCCATTAGTTAGGGCAAAAACTTTATTCATTTATGAAGTAAATGAGTCGAAGTACAACTTATGATAAAAAAATAATACTCTCATGGAGACCACCACTGACCGAATTTTCTATAGTTTCGTTTATTGGATGTCACAGATAAAAAAGTAATTTAAAATACTTAACGAGTTGATTATCTCGCATGTAATTGTGTATTGTAAGCCAAAATTAATACAAATACTGTATTAATTTTGGATAATCGTCAACTATTCAAGTCAAATTGTTAGGTTATATTCACGTGCTCAAATTAATTCTAGACAACAGGACATTAATTTTAAACGTTAACATAAATACAATTAATTTCTGAAATGTGTTTGCATTTCTTTTTAGAAGGTTTTATGATGATTCATGCATATAATCCCATTGAGTCTGTTTAGTTTACTTAATATTATACAATAACTTTTTGAAGTTATACTTCTTTAGGCGCGTTATGAAAAATTGATGAGAGTGAAATTTTACGATGCGCGCGCACCGTGACACAAAATGAACAGAATGAAGTTAGTTCTAGGTGGCATGAAAATCGATAATAACTATGTTCAAGTTGTATATTCTAGTGTTTTTATATTTAGAACACGTGTTTCTTAACAGTACAATTAAACAATGTGAATAAATAAATATTATTTTGGTGTTTTTATTAAATCAATCTCATTTACGACGCTGATAGTATTTACTAATAATAATTTTATTGATTAATTTTAATATTTGTCGTTAATCACTACTGCATTTTAGTTATTTTTTTTCCATATACCAAAGAAGTATAACTTCTAACGCGTGTACATAAGTACACACACTTTTTTTTTTAGAACAGGATTCCCTGATGTTAAGTGATGAATACTCTTAATGCCAGGTGCCTTTAAGGAATTGGTTCGCTCTTTTTATTAAAGCTAAAATCGCTTGAACTGATACCAATCGCTAAGATAACTGTGTAATGTACTAACAGTAAATTAAATTTTTCCCTCGGTAACCTTCTAACTGTTAGAAACTACTCTACTTTATTAGAAAAGGTGTTTGCGAAACATTTCTTAAAGTTTCAATTAAACGTTGCAGTAATAACTATTTACTATATATTATTCTAAAGATTTCAAGAAGGTATTCCAATAATAATAATTAAACAACAATTATTCCTTGAAACATTCATTCATATTTACAAAAGATCGGGAAAATGAAATGAATCATGGTTTTCGAAAAACAATTGAAAATCACACAAACGTCAATTTCATATGTAAGGAATAATTATATTTCGTTTAAGGCTCCATCTCTTTCCAATATCAATCCAATGATATCCTAATATTATTATTAAAATAACATAGAAATTAGATACATAAAATAAAACTATTATTCTTAATAACTGAAACTTTTATACTTTTATATTAAAAGTTCCAACACAGTCGGGTTAACGCTTCAATATATAGAATTGTATTTTAATTATTATCTGTTAATCTCATTCATTTCTGTTAATTATTTGTCTTGTTTCACTGTAAATATTTTTTTAAATTGTAGCAGAAATTACATAATACATTTTATAATAACACTAGCTGACCGGGCAAACGTCGTTTTGCCATGTATATCATATTTTATAATAAAAAAATAGGGGTTGATCGTAGAGGGGTGAAAGTTAGGGGTTGTATGTATTTTTTAACGTTGTATCATAAAAAAACCAGAAAAAAATATCTAAAAATAAAACAATAAAAATTTAGGCGTGGACTACCCTTAACATTTAGGGGATGAAAAATAGATGTTGTCCGATCCTCAGACATACCCAATATGCACACAAAATTTCATGAGAATCGGTCGAGCCGTTTCGGAGGAGTTTAACCACAAACACCGCGATTCGAGAATTTTATATACCTATTAGATATTTAAGATATTTTGAATGTATACTCAATTATTTTAAAGGTACACTAATTATTATTGTTACGTTTTTTTATATAGAATAGGGGGCAAACAGGCAGGAGGCTCATCTGATGTGATACCGCCGTCCGTGGACACTCCCAATTAGTGTTGCCCAAATGCAAGACCAAGACGAGACTTAGCCCAGTCTTGGTATTGTCTTGCGACAATACACCTGGTCTTGATCTTGGTCTTGGTATTGCGCTCTCAGTCTTGGTCTTGGTATTGGTCTTGCAGCAAGAGTCTTGCAAGTCTTGCGAGACTTACAAATACCTATTAGCCTATTGCTATTTATTGAACACGTTAGTTTAAATTAGTTTTATTTATTTAGTAAATTTATTTAATTATTTAGTAAAGACTATTGTCTTCAGCGATGATTTACTAACTAATAATAATTAATTTGTTTAATGGAATGGGATGGAAGAGTTGTAGAATAAAGACAATCTATGCAATTTAACATTTATTTAAATAAAAAAATTGCAGTACAGTACAGAATAGCATCGACATAATTAACTTCCATTAGACTTGCAAACGTTATACAAAACGAGTTCAAAAAGTTATAAGTACAAGTCAAAGCGTTTCCTTACACAAAAATTCTCCTAATGTACCTATGTAAATACCTATGTATTATTGTATCTACCTATAAATTGGTAAAGAAATGATATGAACGGCTCGCCAACATGCAGATATAAACCCCGAGAGGTTTTTGTTGTGTGGCTAAAACTAAATATGAATATGGTTGTTTTCGAATTAAAAAAAATTGGTTACTTTATATTAATTCTTTTGACCAAGAATTAATACAAAGTAACCACCTCGCTGATTCATCACTTAATCTATTTCTATGTTTTCTAATTACTAGCGATGCTTTAGAAAATAATCTCTCAGCAGGTACTGAAGTTGCAGGTATCGAAAGAAAATCACGAGCCATCTTGGATAAAATCGGATATTCCGTCTCATGCGTCCTCCACCACTCTAAAATGTCTTCCGAGCTGGCGGCTCTCGGTTTACTTAGATACTCCTCCAACTCGTCAGAAACTAAGCCTTGAAGACAAGATCCAGATGACGACGTAGAGGGACATGCATACAGTTTCTCAAAGTCTATTACATCTTCATATTCCTCATCCTCACATACTTTGTTTTCATTTCTTGGTAATTCTGGAGATTTAGACACCGAGTGTTGCTGTACGTGTAGACTTTTATATTCTTTATAAAGTTCATTAAATTTGTGCAGGCTTTCTGTTTTAATTTGCTGCCCCCATAATGTAATATCAAAAGTCTGAGCTTTGTGCCTTGGGTCTAAAATTAAAGTGGTACAGTAAATCCAGTTGCTCTTCTTATAATGTTTAAGCATTTTATCTCGGGCTGCTTGGAAACCTAAAATGAGCCTTTCATCCACTTCAGTTCGATTTGGCTTCTCATCTAATTGTTTTACCATTGATTCAATTTTATCAAGCAATAGATTGAATGATACAATGACTAGCGGTAATGTAACATATTTTTCTCCACCAAGTTTCGTTGATAAAAGTTTAAAGTTTATTAAAAACTTATGTATTTTTTCGAGTATTTGCCATTCCGTTTCTGTGATTTGAAAATCATTCAATTCGGTTACTGAAACGCATAATATGTTAATGCCAGGTCTCACTTTTAAACCAAATCCAATCATATCATGTGTGGAATTCCATCTTGTTGGACAGTCGAGTATAGGATTGAGATTTGATGGCACGCCAACTGCTTCACAAGCAGACTGGAACTTCCTCTTCAATATCTCGCTTCTTTTTATTTTACTGGAAATACTGCGTAATTTTGTAATACCTGTACGTGAGTCAGCAATATTTGGCACATATTCTTCATCTTCCTCAGTTTCGTCTTCATAGTCTTCATACTGCTGTTCTTGTTCTTTATTGTCAGTTTCAATGTGTAAAGCTAAGGTCTTTAGTAAATCTTGTACACCAAGGTTCAAAATGTGAGCAAAGCACCGGAAATGTTGATTGTCTGAATCAAAATGCAGCAGTTGTTTGCCAAGTTCACACATAAATTTGGTATTTGCAGTTGCGTTGTCCACCGTGATACCCTGTATTTTATTAATTATGCCATATTCCAATAAACATTCGTGGAAAATCGTTGCAATATCTAACCCAGTATGTCGACCGCGCGATGGTATAAAATCAAGGACTACAGATCGATACTTCCAGTCATTGTCTATAAAATGAATTGTGACCCCGTAGTAACTCCTACCAGCAATGGACGTCCATCCATCAATGGTAAATGACATTTTACATGAATATTGTTGTAGTCGATTTTTAACATTCGATTGTAGTTCTTCAAATCGCTCTTTAACTTTCCTTCTTAGTGTCGACCTTTTAGGAAATATCGTATTCGGGCATATCGATCGAAAATATTCCTGTGTATCTTCATCATCGAAAAATGAGAAAGGAAGATATTTTTTTACAATCCAATCAACTGTAGCTGTCATGAAGTTGTCACTTCGGTTTTCAGATACTGACTGAAATAAAATATTAAAATATGTGTTAATAATAGTAATAATAGGTACCTATTAAAATTTAAAACTATGAACATAGCATGATATCTATAAAAATATAATATAGGTACTAGAAAACCTAAACTATACCTAAACTAGCTTCGCATTTGAATAAATTACCTAGGTATAGGTCTGTACCTATATCTAGGTATCCTAGGTATACCTATAATCTGTATTATAATCGTGTTACGGAAAGGATATACTTAATGTACATACATATCAAAGGCACGGATTCCTATGGTGATAAGTGATAAGAAACCAATAAGGCAACATTTTTCAATACCTATAATTACCTACATAATTATTAATGTTTGTAAGTCTATACGTACACAAATCATTCATTACATAGGTACCTACGTCAGCTGATCGGTGTCAAATAGTGTCAATCAATTAATAATCTTCCCCGTAGAGCGAAAACACATTAGGTTGAAAAATGCCCAAATCGAGTTAACAATGCCAATAAAACTATAGTTTTTTCCCCTATTTAACTGTCTAACCGTCAATTTTGTAGGTATCCTAGTTTCCGATTTACAAAAAGTGAAAATTAAATAAATCTATTCTTTGGTCCTAATAGAAAATAAGAGAAATTACGAAATCATGTTAACTATTTTTTTATTTATCAAAAACTTACATAGCTTATAAAATAAAAGATTACCTAAGTTACTTTTATATTAACATTTTTAATTCATAGGAAGTGTAGAAGATTTTTTTTATATAAAAGTAGTTAGATTTTATACTATTATAAAACAAAATGTCTTTTAACTCTTAAGTTTTTTTTCATTATGTATATTTTGTATATCTACCAGTTAGTCGTAAATTACCCAAATCAAGTACATATAACATAAAAATAAACTCGATCTGAGTGAAAAATCACTAACTAGGGGCAAATATTAACTAATTCACAACTACATCGGATATTCTACAGAGAACAAATAACTAATTGGTTTTTTTTTTTAGGTTTTCTCAGTAATAACTTAATCATCACTTTGGGTAGCTAACATTTTAACTTAATTTGATTTCCTTCAAAATGAAACTAAAAACATTAAAATATGGCATGACATGCTAAAGTTATGGCAATTTATATTTTTCAAAACTTTAACCCTCATTATCTCAAAACAGGTTTTTTGGACTTAATGAATTTTCGCTCTACGGGGACATATATTCATCCAAGAAACAACTCCGTATAACATTTGTTTTTCTGGTATTTTTATTATTATATTGATAGTTTTATGCCACAAAATAACAAATAATTGAACACATATTAGTTAGTACAAAATCGAAGTAGGTTTTGTAGCTTGGGAAATTGTTTTTTGTTTGTAGTAAAATAAACTTAAGTAGTGCCGCGGCTGCCTCAGTAATTAAGTAACTATGTACCTGCTTAAGTAGAGTACTTTATTTAGCTCACGGTTCAAATGAATGCAGATTCTAAACCAGATACCTACCTACCCTTTCTGTAACACGTAATACAAGGATACCTATACAAACACCCGTTTGTAGAAATAGAGATTAAAATCGTAAAAAAATTTAATAACTACGAACTACTAGAACGTCCACTGCTGGACAAAGGCTTCCCATTCGGGGTGTAGTTGCCCATAATTGCCACGCTGAGGACTACGTACTACTAAATAATTTATAAAAAAAAAATTTTAACTATAAAAAGTAAAGTAGGTATTTATGAAACACCCTAATTTGCATTGTTTTTTTTTTCATAAATTTACAAAAATAAAGTACCTACGAGAAACAGCTAGGTACTTTACTCTGGAAATTACTGTAATTATTAATTGGGTACCTAGTATTTACGTAACATATTTTTTTCTTACCTGTCTACTTATTGCAGTGGTTGTTAAAAACCTTGTGATATCTCCACTTTGACTTTGACTTAATGTTGGTTTTCTTACAGGAACAAATATTTGCGATTCCTTCCCGTGAAAAGATACTAGATGCTTTCTTAAGCCTGAAGTGTTTCTGTTTTTCATTTTTATTTCGACTTTCTTATGTTGGCACAATTTACACATACCAATTTGGGACGCATGAGTTATTTCGAAAAACTCGTCATATTTGCTTTTAAGTCTTTTAGATCTAATTCTGCAACTCTCACTACTCCGACTAGAGCTATTTGAATCTTCGTCACTCATGTCAAATTGTAAACATTCACTCCGAAAGTAATAAGGATTTAGAGTATCTAGCTAGGTAAATCGGCGAGAACAATAAATAAGATAGACTCGAAGCGGAACTCAATTGGAAATGACTGAAAATTATTTAAAAACTTGTAGGTGATTGATTAACGTGTCGTATTGAAACAGTGATGTGTTCTGAGAAGAACATATCAGAATAGATACGGTCGTGTGTTCTGAAAAGAACAGTTTCATCGTGTCGTAAGACACGGTAATTTGCCCTGACAAGGGCAGTTGTCAAACGTTTTCGTCGTGAAACAAGAATAATATGTCCTGAAAAGGACAGTTGTTAGACGTTTAGTCGAGATACGATAATTTGTCCTGAAAAGGACAGTTTTCAGCGTTATCGTATTGCTACGATACCGAAGTGTTCTGAGAAGAACACGTTCGTACGCTTCGACGGCTGCGTGCAGAAAAAGGCCAACTTTTTGCCGCGCCGCAGTTTTATCGCCTACTCTGGTACCTGCGCAACCAATCAACGCTCCGCATCTTGGCACCACATGTCAATATTAGTTGTAAGTGTAGGATAATTTTTAAGTATAATTGTACACAGTTTTTTAAATAAATATCATTCATTCATTCACTATTCCATCTTCACCTCTTCTCTACAAGTAATTAGGGAGTTTTATTTTAACATCGACCAAGTAATTCTGAACCAGTCAACCTCAAGCAACATCCCTAAAGTGGGGACCCCGAGAAGAACAACCCGAGAAGAACAACCCGAGAAGAACAACCCGAGAAGAACAACCCGAGAAGAACAACCCCGAGAAGAACATTGAAGATGTCGACAACAGAAAATTCCGGTGCAGAGCGTCTAACTTCATCAACACCGTCGAGCCAAGAAGTCTCCGGTATTTCACTGTCGCTCCGCGTGCCACCATTCTGGCGTGACCAGCCGCTCCTCTGGTTCTGCAGTTTCGAAGCAGCAACCGCCGATTTAAAACGAAGCCAGGCCCAGCTCGCCCAGATGGTCATCGCACAGCTTGAAAAGCAAGACATACAAAACATCGCCGATCTCATTTGCTCGCCGCCGGAAGCTGATTACTACAACGCAATTAAAGACCGTTTAATATCGCTATACGAAGAGTCTAACAGCGCACAAACGAAGAAACTACTGTCGCAAGTCGAGCTCGGAGACCAGAAACCCAGCCAGCTGATGAGGCAAATGAAGCAGCTTAACAAGGATAAATTCCCCGAAAGCACCATCAAAATGATGTGGCTCGAGCATCTGCCGCCACACATTCGTTCCGTGCTAGCTGTCAGCGAAGCTTTTAAAATCAAAACGACGCTCGACGACCTTACCTTGCTCGCGGACAAAATGATGGAAGTCCACACGCCGTCGCAACACATCGCCGCCGTCGCAACGCCTTTCACATCTGTACCATCGCCACCACCACCTAATCCGCAACAGCCAACCATCGACACCCTCATCGGTGAAATAAGAAGATTGTCTTTGGAAGTGGCTGAGCTACGAGCACAACCTCGCGACAATTACCGCAACAGTCGCTCTCGCCACCGTTACCTATCACGCTCGCGGAACGCATCTCCACATCATAACGAAAACCGACGAGAGTCGCAAATGGAAGACCGAAGCCGAAAAAAATCTCCAATGCCGTACTGCTACTACCATCATCGCTACGGTATGGACGCGAAGAAATGCGCACCACCGTGCAGTTTCAAGCCCATTAACCAGTCGGAAAACTAAAAGTAACGCTGGCCGCGGCGGGAACTGGCATTACCGAATCATCACACCGCCTTTTCGTTACCGACAGGGTAACGAAACTTACATTTTTGGTCGACACAGGAGCCAATATCTCCGTGCTACCAAAGAAAAAAGGCTCACGCGAAAAACCACTGCCATTTCAACTCTACGCCGCCAACAACACTGTAATTCCTACATACGGAGAGAAGTCACTCACACTCGATCTTAACCTTCGAAGACCATACACATGGAAATTCGTCGTAGCCGATGTGTCCAAGCCAATCCTGGGAGCAGATTTCTTACAGTACCACCACCTCATTGTCGACGTAAAAAACCGACGATTGATCGACGGGAAAACACAGCTGGTAACTAACGCTCAACTCAGTACTGCGGGCATACCTACAGTTCGCAGTATAGACATTGGGCAAAATTACCACAGCATACTAGCCGATTTCCCAGGCACAACTAGACTCACTTCAATGAAGCTAAGTCCTAAACATTCCGTCGAACACTTCATTGAAACAAATGGACCGCCTCTACACTGCAGGCCACGCCCCATTGCGCCGCATCGCTACGAAATGGTCAGAAAAGAATTTCAGAGCATGATTGATCAAGGGTTATGCAGACCAAGCAAAAGCCCTTGGGCATCACCTCTTCACGTCGTGCCAAAGAAGAATGGAGACCTACGCGTGTGTGGCGATTACCGAAGGCTCAACGCCATAACCAAGCCCGATCGGTATCCCATACCACGCATACGTGATTTCACTTACCAACTCGCAGGGAAGAAAATTTTCTCCACACTTGACCTCAACCGCGCCTACCAACAACTGCCAGTCAGCGAGCAAGATGTGGAGAAAACAGCTATCATAACACCATTCGGCCTTTTCGAGTTCCAGCGCATGTGTCCTGGTCTAAAGAACGCCGGCCAGACATTCCAACGTTTTATTCACGAAGTACTGCGCGAACTCGACTTCGTATTTCCTTTCGTTGATGATCTACTGATAGCGTCAATCGACGAGGAAGAGCACCGAAAACACCTACGCACCGTATTACAGCGACTAGAAGAATACGGCATTACTATCAACCCATCAAAATGTGTTTTCGGCCAGCCAACTGTCAAATTCCTCGGTCATCAAGTCACGGCGGAAGGAATACAGCCACCCCAAGAGAAGGTACAGGCTATCACAGATTTCCCAAAGCCACAAACCGTAGAGGAACTGCGACGTTTTCTCGGTATGATAAACTTTTACCGCGAAAATGTCAAAGACGCCGCCTCCATACAAGCGCCGCTAAATACTTACCTGCACAACATCAAGAAGCGTGACAAAACTAAGATCGACTGGACCGCTGAATCGACGCAAGCTTACGAGGCATGTAAAGAGAGCATAAAAAACGCCGCTTTACTCGCTCATCCGTCTCACCATGCGACGCTAGCGATATTCAGCGACGCGAGCGACAAAACAGCTGGTGCCGTACTAAATCAATTTGTCAACAACACATGGCAACCACTCGGCTATTTTTCGAAGAAATTCAGCGACGCACAGACTCGCTATAGTACCTACGATAGAGAGCTACTCGCCATCTACATGGCTGTCAAACATTTCCGAAAAATGTTCGAGGGACGTGAAATAATAATATACACGGACCACAAGCCGCTAACTTTCGCTTATACAAAATCAAATACAAACAGCGAATCACCGAGACGCACCCGACAACTACTTTATATCAGCGAATTTACCACTGATATACGACACGTCAGTGGGTCTCAAAATGCAGCCGCAGACGCATTATCACGCATCGACGCAATTACATGTCCATCGCCGATCGACTACAATTTACTCGCAAAAGCTCAAGAGCGCGACAGCGATAACATTAAAGCACTCGGTTTACAGAGCAACTTATCTTTCAAGGAAGTAAACCTGCCCGCGTCAAACATTAAATTACTCTGCGAAACTTCAACCTCATACATACGTCCGTACCTACCTGAAGAATACCGACGTACCGCATTCGACGCAGTACATAGCGTTAGTCACCCTGGAATAAAGACCACGAGGAAATTAATTACGCAACGCTACTTTTGGCCCTCAATGAACGCAGATGTCGGCAAGTGGGCAAAAGTATGCCTACAGTGTCAGCGCGCCAAAATACAACGCCATACAACAAGTCCATTATCAATTTTTTCACCAACCGAACGATTCGAACACGTGCACATCGATATTGTTGGTCCGCTACCTACCGCGGCCACCGGTCATCGATACCTAGTGACAATGATCGACAGAGCGACGAGATGGCCCGAAGCATACCCATTATGCGAAATAACTGCTGAAGACGTCGCCAAAGCATTATACGAAGGATGGATTTCCCGTTTCGGTTGCCCAGCTAAAATTACAACGGACCAAGGACGCCAATTCGAAAGCAGAGTATTTGCATCTCTTTCTCGCTTACTCGGAATTGAAAAAACGCGTACAACATCATACCATGCACAGTGTAACGGTATCATCGAAAGATGGCACCGTGTCCTTAAGGCCGCATTAAAGGCAAGACTACAGACCGCAAGAAGCTGGATTAACGAGCTACCAACCGTCCTACTCGGATTACGCGCCGCTATGCGAAGTGACACCGGCGTAAGCGCCGCCCAACTTACCTACGGATGCAACATACGCTTACCCGGTGATTTCTTATCAACCACCCGCGATAACGTCATTATGGACTCTGCCTACATCGATCAGCTGCGCGACGCAATACGTAACTTGCAACCAATGCCTAACCAACCACACAGCAACACAAAACCTATATTCATACACCGCGACCTGCAAACTTGTGAATACGTATTCGTACGCATAGACGCCGTAAAGAAGCCATTACAAGCACCCTACGACGGACCCTATCGCGTGCTGAAACGAGACAGCAAGATATTCACGCTGCAGTTACATAACCGTGAAACAAACATCTCTATTGACAGACTCAAACCCGCCTACACAATCGCCGAGCCAGATGTGCCCACTGACACAATACCGAGTACCTGCAACAAGCAAATCACATCAAGTGCGAGCGAACTACATAAACCATCAAATAACCTGAAACATCAAAACGATAACAACCTGAAACATCAAAACGACAACAACCTGGAACATCAAAACGATAACAACCTGAAACATCAAAATGACAGCGACCTGAACAACTCAATACCTACAAGGACAACTCGCCGAGGCCGCGTTATACGCCTGCCGGTACGCTTCGCTAGAGGGGGAATCCTGTAGGTGATTGATTAACGTGTCGTATTGAAACAGTGATGTGTTCTGAGAAGAACATATCAGAATAGATACGGTCGTGTGTTCTGAAAAGAACAGTTTCATCGTGTCGTAAGACACGGTAATTTGCCCTGACAAGGGCAGTTGTCAAACGTTTTCGTCGTGAAACAAGAATAATATGTCCTGAAAAGGACAGTTGTTAGACGTTTAGTCGAGATACGATAATTTGTCCTGAAAAGGACAGTTTTCAGCGTTATCGTATTGCTACGATACCGAAGTGTTCTGAGAAGAACACGTTCGTACGCTTCGACGGCTGCGTGCAGAAAAAGGCCAACTTTTTGCCGCGCCGCAGTTTTATCGCCTACTCTGGTACCTGCGCAACCAATCAACGCTCCGCATCTTGGCACCACATGTCAATATTAGTTGTAAGTGTAGGATAATTTTTAAGTATAATTGTACACAGTTTTTTAAATAAATATCATTCATTCATTCACTATTCCATCTTCACCTCTTCTCTACAAGTAATTAGGGAGTTTTATTTTAACATCGACCAAGTAATTCTGAACCAGTCAACCTCAAGCAACATCCCTAAAAACTCATATTTATAAGCACAAGCCGAAGACCGACAAAGAAAAATGCGGCGTTCTTTGATAGATAGAATAAATCTTTGAAAGATTAAAAAACAGAAGTATCAGAATCAGAATCAGATAGGTTTTGTGCCTACGCAAAAATATAGTGCAGATAATAAATGCAAATAATATTGTTTATCACGTTCCTTTTTTATTGGAACTAGGCATGTTCCGTTAGGTCATGCCTCACGTCATGTAGGTACGATAGAAGTTGATAAACCGACACTTTAAATCTCGATTTTTGGAAGTGTGTGATTTTAAAACAAAACCCACGACGTCACTCATATTTGGAGTTTTTCCACGTTTCAAGTTTGTTTAAATTAACCCACTTCCAAATTTGCAGTGCAATGTCCTTTAAAAAGGTATAATAATAATATAAACTAGGTATATTGTTATTACAATTTTTTTTATAATATGCTTACGACTACAATCTTCCTTGCGAGGACAACATAATCTATTGGCGTCCGTTCTGAGCACCCGGAAACCTATTTTATTCTTTGGAACATGGGCAGTGGCGGCGACCTTTGACATGAAAGCGACGCGACGGCGGCAACACAAAGTCTAGGACTAAGGCGGACTAAATTTTTACCTATTTTGGTAGGGTTGTCAATGCTGGCATTAGCACAGAAAAATAAAATTAAGTAAACACAACGTTTTAACTAGGTATCTACGATAGAATATTTTTTCTACTAATTCCCTAAGTACTCAGTCTAAATATATTTTTCATAATTTGTTGTGTGTAATAGTGAACTCTAAATCTTACTTAAGAGCTTTTTTTAAAATAAACTTATGGAAAGCACTGACATGGCATATACAATTTTCAATCTTGCTGCTCACATTTTAGTACCTAGGTATATCACTCACTATCTATCATTTACCGATATTAACAATGATTATTTCGAAATTAAAATATTCGAAATTCAATAGATGCAATACCTACTTAGTTATTAATTATGATCTCGCCGGACAGCCAGTGTGAGAATGTATTTGTACAAGAAACTCAGAGCATTCAATTTATACCTACCTACTGCTGAGACATTTAATTTTATCCCCCTATACCAACCCTACCAAAATAGGTAACAATTTTGTGTGCCTCTGTCCGTACTCTTTGTCGGCAAATGCGGCGCTCAAACAGTGTCAAATGCTGTGATACACTTGTTGCAAACCGCGGCGTCTTTGTCGGTAAATTATCAAATAATTAGGTATATAATACACCGACCGACCAACAGTTTATTCGCAGAACGTCACATTTTCCCAATTAACCTTGAACCTTAATACTCTAGCGATAAAGTTGAAAATCTGTTAAAGAAATTTGACAGATTGTAGGAGCTCAATGTGCTGGCGTCTGTACCATAACATTGGCTGCCGTAGAAACTGTTACTAGACCTACTCGACTCGCTAGCTTGTTAGTTTTAAATTTTTCTGAATAGAAGAATAATATAAACTTTGAAACATAAGTAGCTACCTACATAATGTTTATATAATTTTGTTGGCTATAATTTTAAGCACATACCAACCTACGAGTACTAACGTAAAATCTGCACATTAGACATAAACAAGCATAATATATTATTATAGGTAGATACCAGCGTTGCCATACGTCCCGATTTTTTAATGAACATGAAATGCCCCGCGCGGGACATTTTTCCCGCTTTTTGGGGTTACTCAAGACACCACTGCCATGCTCAGAAATTGCACCAGCTCTTTTAACAGCTACCAAAAAAAGATACCAGGTATATCATATACTCATTCCTCAGATTTCTGACAATTATTTGAAACGCCATTTGTCTAATGATATGAATACTTTTTTTGGTTTAGTTTTGTTTTGTTTATTTTTTTTTTTTTATTAAGAAGACAAGTGTTTAACGATAGGGTAACTCTGATTTAAAATATCACCTTTAGTTACTATGTCCCGCTATTGACGAGAGATTCCCACTTTTTTAACTGAAAAAGTTCCAAAATCCCGCCTTGACAATAAAAAATCTGGCAACGCTGGCAGATCTGTGGTAGATCAACAAGGTATGAACTTTGCTAGAAAGTTATTCTAGGTACATTTACATCACATGGGATGATGGGAACAGATTTGTGAGTATTAACACGCTACCTACTTAATAAATAGTTGAAATATAATAAGTACTTACCTACCTAATCAATACAATACCTTTCAGGGTTCTTTCAGACGAGCGGCACGTTGCCAACTGCAGATACAACTGCAGCCCTTAGTTTAGTGTTATGACGATACCTACGGTTTTGATACTGGGGAACGTTTCTCAAAATCGGGATTTAATACAAATACCTACTTAATAATGCCCAAATCTCAGTTTGACTTAACTGCAAGACGCAAGAGTCTTGCAGGTTTAAGTATTGTCTTGCTCAAGTCTTGCAGGCTTCAGTCTTGGTATTGGTCTTGCTACAATAAGGCGGTCTTGGTATTGGTCTTGGTCTTGCAAAAGTGCAAGAACAAGACCAAGACTGCAAGACCAAGACCGATTTTGGGCAACACTACTCCCAATGCCAGAGGGCTCACGAGTGCGTTGTCGGCCTCTTAGGAATTAGTACGCTACTTTTAGCGTTTAAGGAAGAATAATAAAACCTCAGATTTACTCGGATAACAGAACATCTAGAAATAGCACGGCTCTCATGATAATGAAAATGAACACAAAGAGGAAATAGCATAGCCGAGCCACAGTTACCTCATACAGTTCCTTTGAGTATATCGTGAATACCATGTAGCAGTTTTGTTTTGTTGCAGACCCGTAGATCACATGAAAGGTCATATTATTGTAATTACATCTATTGTGTGTAATATATAAACTTAGTAAATAACTAATTCACCTTTAAACATTTTATTATTTCTAACGTCCATTAAGAGAAATCTATGACGCATAGCGATTATAATTGGTACTAGATTAAAAGAACTCAGCGTCTAAAATGTAATCATACTAAGTTTGTTTAGAGTATGGGTTTACCTGGATTTTTTAAGCTATTGTATAGCTTTATTATTGGTAAAGGTCGTATGTTTTAAAATATTACGTAGATGTAAGCATTCTGATAAATGAGCTAGGTCTGGATATCATTTACTCTCCTCACGTTTTTTAAATCAATTTTCCTTTAGTTTTTATAATTTACTAGCTGACCTGGCAAACGTCGTTTTGCCATGTATATCGTACAAACGATATATTACAAAATAAAAAATAGGGGTTGATCGTAGAGGGGTGAAAATTAGGGGTTGTATGTATTAAAACTTTCATCTAAAAATAAAAAATAAAATTTAGGGGGATGAAAAATAGATGTTGTCCGATTCTCAGACATACCCAATATGCACACAAAATTTCATGAGAATCGGTCGAGCCGTTTCGGAGGAGTTAAACTACAAACACCGCGACACGAAAATTTTATATATTAGATGAATCGATGTATTTTTTTTCTCTTCGTGTTTGTTGTTTGCCTATAAGTGCTTGTCACATTAAATATTTTATTTTATATTTCTTAAGTACCAATGTAAATAAATAAATAAACTGTACATAAATAATAAAGATACAAAATAAATGAACGCACACAGCGAGTATCATGACCAAAAATTGTAGAGGTCAATAATTATTAAAATACGTTTGCAATAATTATAATATTTCAAAATAATTCACCCTCATGTGTGCCCCAATTTTATTTAAACAAATAGACCAGAGAGTTAACATGGTACTTATTAACACTACATCCTCTGATAGTGTGTATCGCCACGATTGTATATTTGACATTGTATTTGATGTTACATTTTCAAATTCATAGCGGAGCTGACTGTTTATAATATTTGAGCATTCCCGATACAAATTTCAATTCCTCTCGCAGCGGAACTTCGGCTGAGTTGCATCTATTGAACACTCGATGTAAAGTGTCTTCAAATTTTGAGACAAAGTGATGAGTCTCAAATGACTGAACGCAGAGCTATTATAACAAAGAGATCTTTGAAGTATTTAAAATGTAGTTTATAAATTGTAATATTATATTTGAGAAACACAATATTTAATCATGTTTTCTATCAGTGATACACTATAATATAATAATAATTATAATACCTTTATATTTATTTCTTCTCATTATAATATAACTATAATAATAACTAAATAGAAAAATGCATACAAATAGGATTTATGATGTTATGATCCAGTCAATTAACCATAAATATTTATTGTTACTTTAGTTAATCATTGATTTTTCTTTTATATTAAGAATTATAATTTAATTTAATTTGTTTGCTTAATTTAATGGATAAAAGTAAGAATATTTGTACGACCAATCAGAGCAGAGCAAATGCCTTGAGTGGGTGAGGCGCCATCTTGACTTTTGACGGTGCGTACCGGGAGCGCAGGACAGTTCTGATTAAAAAATAGTGGTGCATTGTGGTAATGAGAGGTTTCGTCTAGTAGATTGGGATTTAAAGTGGGATCGGAACCTTAAGCTGCTCGTTAGAATTTAAGCAAAGTGTTATTTGTAGTGTTAAAAGGATTCAATAACTCACTTTACCCAAATGACCAGTAAATCCGCTAATGTCGATGTCAATATCAATGGAGTGACGATATTTCTCCGACACATAATTAACGTGAAATTGGTGATCGATAAGAAACACTTTCTATTCGCAATATGAAAATGACGCATTTCTAAATCGCTTTGTGTTTTATAAACTTGGACTACGTTGTTTAAATAAAATAAATCAATGGATACAACCTTATTAGGTCTGCGCCTAAGATTTCTGTATCTGCTTCATAATCATTTGGCAATCTAATAGGCAAGTAGGTGATCGTCCTGTGCCTGACACACGCAGTAGACTTTTTGGGTCTAAGGCAAGTCGGTTTCCTCACGATGTTTTCCTTCGAGCGAATGTTAAAAGCGCACATAGAAAGAATATCCATTGGTGCACAGCCAGGGATCGAGCCTACGACCTCAGGGATGAGAATCTCACGCTGAAGACTAGGCTAACACTGCTGTGAACAGCTACGTACGTAATACCAAAACCTTAAAAAATACATGACCGAAAATTTTAAATCCATCTATGAGTAATTACTCTACTATCTCGCCATTGTATCTGCGCCATTTTGAAAGAGGATGCTCGGAAAGCAGGCAATATTGATGGCATATTGTACCCAGCCTCCCTAACTAGATGCACTTTGCAGCTACGACTGACGCGATGTTTCTATTCAACACCATTTAACATTGAACCCTCTCGGTCGGTCGCGCCGCAGTTTTAGGTAAACATTGTAACAAATGTTGGGGCTCTATTTAAACTGGACGTTATCTACGGTTGAAATTTTCTACTTTCAAGTATTGTAGTCCTTTTTGTTCTAACTTAAGGTTCGTTTTCGTTTGTTTTGCGTTGTGGGAGCATGGTATTATTTCGTGAATGTGGAGAATAAGCTGTCGTAGGTGACGAATTGTAGGCTTTTCACTGTGCAATACAAATTGCATGTTCAGAATACGGATTTGGAATCGGTGATTTTAGCATCTGCGATATTGAAGATTTAACAACAGTTTACTATTTGATTCGATCTCCTCGGATCAGCATCTATTTCTACATGAATTTAAAACAAATTCTCAATATATCTTATTCTCACTAATATTTAATTTATGCCGTAAAATCCCTTGTTTGTCGATAGACATCTACTCCTCCTATTACAAAGAAGAAAGATTTGAGTGTTTGTTTACATTGCATAGCCTCCAAAACTACAGGACTGATTTGAAAAATTATTTCACCATTAGAACCCTACGTTATTCCCGATGAACACAGGCTATAGAATATTTTTTAATAGTTAATGTGTTGCTACTACGACAATGTAACGTGTACGATAGTGTGTTTGTGTAAAGGTTCGTTTCACAACTGAGCCTTTTTTAAGGCAGTTTTGCCGCACTATGTGGAACCAGCTGCCCACTGTAGTGTTTCCGAACCAATTCGAAAAGGCCGCAACGCACTTGCGAGCCCTCTGGCATTGAGTGTCCATGGGAGGCGGTAACACTTAACATCAGGTAAACCTCCTACCCGTTTGCCCCCTGTTCTATAAAAAAAGGTGTAGGGATAAGGAGGGAGCTTGTTATTGTTTATCAGAATGCCAAATCGTAAAATGATTGCTTCACGACTGATTTTAGCGCGACCGCCGCTGCGAAAACCGCTGTGAGAGTTCGAAAAGTGAGTTACAGAATCGCAAGGCTGGACACCCACAACACACGACTGTCCTAGTGTGTGTATCAGCGTTTGTAAAATAATGAGAAATTTTATTAAAAATGTCTTCTTTTTAAATCGCCGACAAAATTAAAGCGGGCGATCTTACGCCTAGATGAAACGGTATCATAAGACCATTACAAAAATTCGTACAAAAGCAAAATAAATTTGGCCTTATTGTAATATGAACAATAATATTTTCGAACTATTTTTCTATCTTGTTTTATATCTCTGTTACGTCGGAAACCTATATCGATGACCACAAGTGTAGATTGGGCGTCAAATTTCCTTGTCAATGATATACCTGAATCAGAGTGACTTAAGAGGTTCTTCAAGTTACCTAATTACGGTATCAATTAACTAGCACATATATATTTCTTTGCGAAACATACACATAATATAAGATTCGAAACCACGGTAATCAATTTATTACTGGTAGTAAATGTAAATTTACAATTAATTTAACTCGACAATTCATAAGTGTAATTGTTTACCTACATGAATAAAGATCTGTTGAGATTGAGAATTATATAATAGACGCAAAGAAACAAATATATTGTCGTACATGTTTCTTATACCGAAACTTACACCGAACAAAACCAAAGCCCTTCTGAATTTATGTCAAACGGTTCACAAGTAGGATTAACACAAAGCTCCTATGATAGGTATCAAGTAATGAAATACGATATTAATTAAAAGTTTCCCAAACTCGGGTGATGAGTTTCTGCAAAACTTGTCAATACGACACGTCTTTTGACTTATTTCATATAAAATGTTTCGAAATAAACTTAGTATTAAAATACGAAATTACTTCTAAAATCACTGAAGTATGCCCAAGTAAGTTAGAAGGGAATATACTACAACTATGATTAGTTTATTTTTACTTTAAATAAAACTAAATATATATTTAAAATGAATAAGTCCATGACCTACTTGATAATACGTTTAAACAATGCTAATAGTTTTGCTTTTCACAAGTAATTTAGTAAATTATAAGTTAGAAATTCTAATTATCCAAAATTTCTTGCCTACTTCATTGAAGGTCATATTCCTACCATAGGAAGTATCAGCTATCTTACTGATAACATATGATAAGTGAATCAGCCTCATTTCTCATCACTGTACCAGACAAAAATACATTTAATTTTTTTGAAGTTATACTTCTTTAGGCGCGTTATGAAAAATTTATGAGAGTGAAATTTTACGATGCGCGCGCACCGTGACACAAAATTATCAGTATGGGAAAAGAAATAGAATACCTATGCGTGACGTTAGCAGCTATGCCAAGAATTTTGAATGACCATAATGACATTTGTAGTACCTTTTAAACAAATAAAGGAGTTTTAATTATTTTTTCAAAGAAATTTAGCAATGCTTTTTCACAAAGACCTATCTGTTATCTACTTAAACATACCTAATTATTAAATTGAGTTAATAATATAATAAAATAATAAATAATAATAATTATTAATATTAATTCATAATTGAATAATATACTAATTATAAACGCTAAATATTTATTACCCAAAAGCCAAAGAAGTATAACTTCTTACGCGCGTACATAAGTACACGCACCATTTTTTTTTACAATTTAGGACTTCTTTGAAACGCATTTATTATTTTATTAATAGTCAAGTCATTCTTAAGTGGTTTAACCGCGAAATTCACTTTTTCGGTAAAAATACGACCAGTGTCGTAGTTAGCGGAAGGCATTTAGAGTAGTGTATTACATTTCTGTTTTTTAATCAGTATAAAAATTTAACTGACTTCAAATACCCGTAACTGATGAGAAAAAACATATCTGTATGTCCTCTCCAGAAATGCATATGTCAAACTACTGATCTAATTTTATTGAGACTGCCTTGTCGTTCCCTACGTTCGAATATACCTGTTAAAATCAAAATAACCATCTCCAAAAGTCATTTGGATGCTTTGGATTTAGAAATATTCCATTTTAAAAAATTTAAATTTAAATAGATCGTCATTTTTTATTCCAACAAAAACAGCTCAAAACGCTTACTTCCGTTTTATAAAGTCGATAGTTAAATAAATCTTAATAAATTATTCATTTCGCATGTTCTAATGAACTTGAACACACGCAAATCCTTGACCGGTTTATTTTAACGGAAGTCCGACTTCATAGGTTGACCTAAACCTACTATACTAAAGATGCGCTTACACGAGGGCAATAATTGCTCGGCGATACGAATGGACCGATCTGGAGCAATTAATGGAGCAATTTCAATAAATACAATAAATTTCAATAAATTATTTCGGCGATATTGCTTCTAATTGCTCCAGATATTTCATATCGCTCAATGTCGCAGATACGAATTGACAAATATCCAATGGACTTGGAAATTCCAAGCAATTTTTGTATATATCTCATTCGCACTTGTTTGTTTTGCGGCTCGCCGTCTTGCTTCCGCGGGGAGAGCGAGAGGTCTAAATAATAATAATTTCTAATTACTTTATTCAAAAGTAAAGTTTTTGAATAATATATCATCTAATTCTTTACACAGTGAAAATTGCGGTCTCTTTGCCAAAAACGATCGCACCCAGATACACCTATTCCTTTTCTTTCTTTTTTGTTTTTGATTAATAATAAAAAAAGCGCTACAAGTCGCCGCAGCAAGAACAATGTCGTCCATAGCGAGCGAATACTGAAATGCTCGTGTAGGACAGTATTGCCTAGTTGATGATGTTGCGCCATATCGCTCAATATTGTATTGCGCAGTATTGATGCTTGTTGTCGTTGCCGTAAATTGCTTGATGCGGTCGTGACGTCATAGTTGACGAGTATTGACTGGAATTGAGCAATTTTAGTTGCCCGTGTAAGCGCACCTTAAGGCTGTGTACCCCGACAATTGTCTCATATTTTTTTATTAATATGACAACGAATATAATATTAGGTGATTACATATGAAATTGACGTTTTGTTGTCCTGGCCACTGTGACTTCAAATATCTCCTCTTTGGTTACGATTCATTTCATTTTCCCGTTTAAATTTTTTTGGTTTACAAAACGCACATTTCATATGTAAGGACCTAATATAAACTAAAGTAGTATTCCGTCATATAATTGGTACATACAGTAAATAATAACACCATATATTACGTCAAACGTCTTGAGTTATGTATGTACACTGTTTATCAATGCTAATATTAGATCAGTTGCTAAGATAAAGTTATTACTCACTCATGTGGAGCTGGTACTAATATCATTAGAATAACAGCTAATATTGTGAATACTTTATTATCCGAATAAAGACCTTATTATTATTTTACCAACAATCTCATATTCATAGATTTAGTTTGTTTTTTTCGGATTATCCAATAATACTTCTTATAATACTGTATAACTATGTTTGGGTATGTTTACCCAGATAAAAAACCAATGGCGCTACAACCTTTTAGGTCTGGGTCTTGGATTTCTTCTGTTCGTGATTAGTTTTTCTAAATAGACAAATAGGTGATCAGCCTTTTGCCTGAAACACGGCATCCACTATTTTGGTCTTATCGATGTTTTCCTTCACCGTACGGGCTAGTGTTAAATGCGCACATAGACAGAAATCTATTGGAGCCGGGGGAGCCTGCGACCTCAGGGATGAGAGTCACACGCTGATGGTCCTACGCCAACACTGCTCTCCAGCGCAACTTCCGAATGCTATGTCATATTGTGACAAAATATTTATCTTGATCTGTGTAAATTTATCTTCATCGTCACTATACTTTGTCTCAATTAAAAAATTATGTACCTATATATTACTAGACAACCTGAAACTCGTTTTGAATTTAATTTGCATACATAAGTTATTTATAGACAACATATGGCCTAGGACTTTAAAGCACTTCATTATTAATATTAATAATGCTTAACTTACGTTAATTTAACTTACTTAAATTAAGTCTTTATTAACAATCATTCTAGACGAGAAGAACAGTGTTGGCCTAGCGGATTAAGCGTGCGAACCTCTTCCTAAATGTGAAGTGTGAAGAAAACGGCTGTACACCAGTAGAATTTTCTTTCTACAAGCGAATTAGAATTTTCTCTCGGCACGTCAGGTCGAAGAATCGAAGACACGTGTCAGACACAGAAGAATGATCGCCTTCTTGTCTACGATTATAAAATAAAAATGTCTATAGATTAATGATAATCATGGATTATTCGGGCTGTGGTAAAAAGAAGAACAGAAATAAGAAAATAAAAAAGAAAACAAAAACTATTGATGCACTATCCCATTGTAAAAAACTTAAGTGGAAATGGGCGGGCTACACCGCTCGCATGGACAAATAGGGATAAGAAAGAGAGGTCGCCTTCTAGCACGGTGGGCTGATAAGCTTAAGATGTTGGGGAAGATTTGCAGAAACATGCTCAAGATAGAGAGAGATGAAGCCTGTTGGAGGAGGCCTATACTTTTTAGGCGGATAGGCCTGCTCCAAAAAAGAAAACAAATATTTTGTAAAGATGGATGTATGTTTCAAGGAATAAATGAGGCTTATTTATAATTAATAATATATATTTTTCTAATGGTATACCATTATCGTACAAAAAATCATAAGACCCAATTAATCCTATAGGGACAATATTACAATTAAATCAAACATAATTAACTACATTTATTTCATTATTTACCGCCTTTGTTTACCTGAGTGAAGTACCTTTATCGGTGACGTGATAACTGAATGAATCATGATCTGTGAATGACCTACACTCACTCGTTCACGATCTCAGTCTGGTTATATTCTGAGTAGCGAATACTTGTGTTATAATGTTTATGTTTGCGTGTTTGTTTATGTGTTTATTTTCACACGCGTACACGTGGGGACGTGGTGACTTGGAGAAGTACGGACCATTTCAAATCGCATTACATTCTAATTTGATCAAATGTAAGTATTTTGCCTCGTATGAAACACTGAAGTAGCATGTGTACTGTGTATAAAGTATGCATATACATATTTAAATTAATATATATGTATAATAACATATATTGCTGGTAAAACTTAAAGGCTTACCTATTTCGATAGTGATAAATGCTGTACAATATTGACGTACTCCAGAGAAATTAATACTTTCATAAACAGTTAAAAAAATATATATTGAAACATATCTGAGAGTGTCTTCTATGAAGTTGTGTTTTTGGAACTGATTAAAATTGAGAAAATATTTTTGTGTCGAGGAAGGCTATATAACTCGTGACAACTGAAATGCGGGACATGGTTAAATTAAAATTTTTGGGGCAGGTCATTGTGACGCCGGAGCGTCGGAAATTAAACAGATTTCCGTAAAGAGATTAATATTATCGATCCGATTACGATCGCAGTTGCCTTGTGGGAACCTTGTGACAACGTATAAGGCTTACTTAAGTAACTAGTTTTAAATTTTGCTCCTACCATAAGAACACAATTTAAATCTACAGTTTTTGCGTTTTAAACGCGTTTAATTATTACAATGTTGACCATAAATGCGTGCCCATGTTTTGGTCCTCTTAAGCGTAGCCAACTTTGATGTTCGTTCTATAAGTTAAAAAACAGTTTTAAATTATAATTGAAGCTGTAATTACATTAATTACATAAATTATTGCAAAAGATTGAACTCGAATCGCATTTTAAACTATACCGAAAAATGTTATTTTTTTGTTATCTTATCAATGTCTGACTAAGATAAATGGGCCAATCTTCTTTTACCTCAATATGATATTTAAATTTCCGTTGAAATATGACGTCATTGTATAAATGAAAACAAACAAATTTATTTTGCTCTCAAACATCACATATGGTAAAATTAGATCAGAGACTTACTAAAACATTACAGAAAGGATATACACGTGTGAAATTGACATGAGAAGCAAGCGCAAGCAATCCAACTTCCTCACAATCGAGGCCTGCAATATCACAGCACACACCTCACAAGGGGATTCTTTGTATTGAAGAAGTCGCATGGGTCTACTAATATATTGGTATAATAATATTAAAACCCTATACTTAGGCCGCATCGCATTTGTTTCTTTGATAATTTTTTTTATACTAGTTCTGTATAGTAATTTTGTACGGAAAGCCGACGATTTTCCTGTCAATATTAAACATCACAGCGAGAAAGTATTGAATGCGTAGATAGAATGAAAACTCTATTGGTGCACGACCGCGCGTCGTGGTTGAGAGTCCAGACTAACACTGCTTAACTTATATCCAAACTAAGCATACAGTCACAAACTTCAATTACGCTTATTTGGATTTTAATTTTTGTGGTCTAAAATTAGTTCCAACCAAGAAGCAGAGCATACTTTAAATTAAAATAAATATAATAGTGGGTACAATCATTGCACCTGTTGTTTTATGACTATAAATGTTTTTAAATAACTCAACTATTTTACTATTGTAAAATTTTATGACAAAACTAGCAAACTCGGCGAACTCCGTTTCGCCACCTGGTGGCTTCGTTTTATGTAACATTTCGTTTGGTGATCCCGCTTTTCTAAGCGTGGCGATTTCCTAAGTCGTCGGGGTTACGCCCCGTGAGTATAGCCAGACATAGGCACTCTCTTCAACTGTTACATTGCATTAATTCGTTTAATAGCAATTAACTAAAACTTGGGAGTTACACCCCAAGAGTATAGACAGACGTAGGCACTTTCTTCAACTATTACATAGCAATTAACATTTCATTATTTCGCTTCTATTCTATTGTTGCGCGAGTGGTTAATATAGTGTAAAAAATAAAATCCTTTATTATTTAAAACACCCCGATGACCCAGGAACCGTAAATCATATAGAATTGAACCAAAACGCTCATATACGTAGTTGTTTAGCAACCTTGCATTTTTAAATATTTACTAATTTTTTTTTTTACTTCATTATCTAAATATATATAAATTACGTGTCACGTTGTTTGTCCGCTATGGACTCCTAAACTACCGAACCGATATCAATCAAATTTGCACACGGTGTGCAGTTTGATCTAACTTAAAAGATAGGATAGCTTACATCTCAATTTATACCCGCAATGTTATTTTATTGCAAAATATTTGTTTCTTATTTAATAGTCACAATTGTAACAGATGGCGCTGTGTTGAAAGTACCAACGTTTCACATAAGCTACAATTTAATGGCATAACCACCATAAAGCATGGTGGTCCCCATGACTGGTCTTCTCCTACCGTTTCCCTTGAATAGTTTACTACTATGTAATATAACTAAAACCATAGTCACAGCAACGCTTGGCCGGTCTACTAGTATTCCTATATAATTGCTATTGATGAATTTACATTATTATTTGAATATTCGCGGACGCTTGGCGGCCCCTGCGTTATGCAGGATTTGATTTTTACTCATGTATATTACTCATATGTTTATAAGTGTTTGATTGTCCTCGTTATAAACTGGTGATGTTTCAGAGTATAAATAAAATAAACATTAACCCTTTTCTAACATGACGTAATGGACTAATTTACGTGTCCTTCAAAGCGCATAAACCACGCAAGACAAAACATAATATATTCAGAGCTACAAACCAATATATTGACCAACACTTCATGACACGGTTCACGTTCTATTCAATGTGTGCTACATTAGAATACATATACTGTATAGTTAGTACATATAAATATTATTAGATACCGGCCGGAGTCTGTTTTAAGGGGAAATACGTCTGTAAATAGAAAGTGTAAAATAGTTTTATAATGCTCGCTAAATTAGTTTTGCTTCCCGTCCCGTGACGTCACTTTGAGGCATCGGGCATATGTCTGCATAGGTGTTGGATTGTTTTATATGTTAGGTAATCAGCCTTTAGTAACCAAACAAATACCAATATCTTTTCATCGGTAGCTTTAGTCTCTGTACATTCATTAATATTTTTTCGTTTAAGAGCACCTTCAATTATCCTATTTAAAAAACGCCTTCAAGTAATTCAAGACTGTTATTATCCTATCGTAGTTAATCTAGTCCAATAAACGAAATTGTCAATTGCAGGTGATCACGACAAAACACTGAATCTTGACGTCAGCGAAATCGACGTGTACTTCTACGATTTGCCAAGAAACGAGGTCGAAACATTCCACATAAACGATGCAGCCAAAGGAATCCTTGCCTACAAGGAACTGGACAAAACTAAGAAATTCATCGTCTTCGTTGCCGGTTACAAATCAAACATAAACAAGAAGACCGAAGAACGTGTAAGAGACACGTTCAGAAACTATCCGAACAGTTACTTAATCATTCTAGATCATTCTCCATACACTAATAACAGACAAGGTAACATTAAGAGTTACGAGCGATCTGTAAAATACGTTCACTATATCGGTAAAGCTGTAGGAGATATGTTGACTGAATTAGCTAATAATGGAATATCTGCCAAAAGCATACACTGTATAGGACATAGTTTAGGCGCGCAAGCCTTGGCGCATACCGGTGATACATTCTTCAAAAATACAGGCAATAAAATAGCAAGAATTACAGCACTAGATCCTGCTGGACCGTGCTTCTCAAATAGTTTAATTGAAGAGCAAATACGATCTGGAGTAGCGGAATACGTAGAGGTATACCATTGCAATGCTGGAGGATTAGGAACAACAAGTGTTTTGGGTGATATAGACTTCTTTATAAATAAAAAAGGTTCCACACAACCTCACTGCAGTACACCCTTGATTCCTGGTATATTTGACTCCTCAAAAGCAGCGAAATGTAATCATAGAGCTTGTATTGATATTTGGACATCCACTGTCAGTAATCCTAATTGGTTTTTGGCTTGGAAATGTGACTCGTACAAATTGTTCAAGCATGGCTCTTGCGCAGCTAATGAAGTAACTATAGCCGGTTTCTGGAATCCTGGTAATGCAACAGGAGTGTTTTATTTCTCTACTGATGGCTATGATATTAATTAAATATGTTTACAAAAATAATATCCTTTTTTTTCTTGTCAAGTTAATTGTCTAGTTCTAGATAATAGTTTCTAATTTTTAGATTAAACAATTTCTTTATCTTTCAATTGTTTGTAATATTCTTATTTCAAATACCAATTTGTTAAACAAATACCTACTCTACTTCTTTGACGTTTCTTAATAGACGAATGAGGCCTTTAATTTCCCCAAACACTTATGCTTTATACTGCTTAATAAGGAAAACAAACATGAGTGGGGAGGTGATTCCCCTGTTTGGAACTGATTCACGTATTACAAAAAGGAAAACCTTGATCAGTAACTAGCTGATTGAGCATCGTTTAAATTAATTTGTTGAATATATTATGTATTACTAGGATACTAAGTGCATTACATATATCAAATGAAATCTATTTTTTTTCCTATTTGACGATTTAAACATTGTTGTTATTCATTTAGAGTAAACAGTTAAATGTACATTACAGTAATTCATCCAATTAGAATGAAAAGGAAAATCGTTCACGACTGTTTAAACATGGTTTACGACACAGTAACCACACATTACGATGGTACAGTTTGACGAATGTTTAGAACGTAATAATCTATTACCGAGTAGTAATAGATTATTAAGTTCTTTTCGCGGAAATGTTAGGTTATATAACTCAAGCTTAGAGTTTATATTTCTTTAGTTTGTAGGTTGGAAGGTTGGATAAATTGTATAGAATTGTGCGTTTTAAAAATAATTACTTAATAAAGTATCCCTAAAAATCCCCTTAAATTAATGTACTTAATAAAACCCCCCCTGGGCATATTGATTTCCCCAAATTTGGGGGTAAACCCCCACGTTGGCATCTCTTGTACAGCTGCCTTAACAACGATCGCGCATTGCGTTAACCTAAAATAGCGTTACACTTTTCTTGTTATCAACCCGTTGACAATCACAGATAATAGTGACATTAGTGATATTTTATTTTAGTTTCTTACCTTTTTACATATGAAAGCAAGTACAGATTAGCGCAATCGATCTTAGTAGACGCTTTATAGCTTAGTATAGTCATCATTATTTCGTCTGTTAAAGTAATTAGTAAATACAATTCGCTTAATACAGTTTAAAAGTCACAAAGAATATTAAAAACCTCATAAAAATACGAACGCACAGTTGGCTTTTATTTATTTTGATGTTGTATGCGAGTAAATCATTATAATTACGGATGTTTCAGGAACAGGAAGATTCCGTGGTTTAAGAATATTTATGTTCTTTGAAATACAAGTGTTTTTTTTTACTGAATATTACCTCTGTTGTGTTTAAAGTAGCTTATTACGGAAGAAGTTGGGTGTTTATTATTCACATTAAATGTAAAATTCTTTTATATCACAAATTGTTGGGTTGTTGTCGTTGACGAATCTGTATATTATATAAAGTATATATAAAATAGAGTAATATTTAACTAAATCTTTAAAAAAAATTCTCATCGGTACGAGAGTTGATCACCTAAAAATGATTCGACCGGAGTAACCAGTGAGCTAACAATTTAAACTCTCAAACCATATTAGATTGCTTCTTTGAATAATTTTTCGGACGAAAAATTTACAACACTCCTAAGTATGATATTAAATTTTTCTCGTATATTTAAGATAAGAAGGTTTAAAATTCCATCCGTCTTCATTTCCCCGTAAAGGCTAGGTTATTAAACATGTAAACGACGTTCTTTAGGTATTACGCGATCAAGCGCTCCCAGCTT
Source organism: Pieris napi (assembly GCF_905475465.1). Lineage (NCBI taxonomy): Eukaryota > Metazoa > Arthropoda > Insecta > Lepidoptera > Pieridae > Pieris > Pieris napi. The sequence continues at coordinate 8,551,825 of NC_062238.1, read as the reverse complement.
CTACATAAACAGAGCTTTTGTATGGTATAAAAGATCCTAGTTTAAGGGAGCGTTCAAGTATTACGTAACGAATTTTGGAGGGGGGGGGGGTCCTTTTGTAAAACGTTACGATGCGGGGTGGGGATTTTATTACGCGTTATTGTTAATATTATTTTCGACTTTCCAGTACTTTACACCACATAATGGTAACTTTTAGGTATAAAGAGTCATTAGGTGGTCAAGAAACGTTTTACTATACTTGGTTTCAGTACTGTACTTGGGTACGTTACGGCGCGTTACACGGGGGGGGGGGGGGGGTCAATAATCCCCAAAAATTGCGTGACGTATTACTTGAACGCTTAACGTATAATGGAAACTCGCCGGCTTTAATGTGGGTCTATATACATTTCACTGATTCTTATACTTTATTGACAATAGTCATAATATTTTAAAAGTTTTATTGCTGTTGGAGGTTCCAAGTTAGTCAAGCGAAAGAGGCATAAGAAGCTAGAACAGTTCTCAAACTGGTGGCAAGTGGAAACGTGGAAGATCAAGTCGATGTTCGAGTGGCCAAGGACCTGAAAACCTTTATTCAATAGTATAGGAGTTTAAAGTTTTCATGTCCTCAGAATCCCAGAATTGGTTGTGACGGCAAAAAAATTTAAGGTGACTTAAAATATATGGAGCTTGATGATAACAATAAATATATTTTTTTTTTATATTGACTCTTATCCTTTGTTTTGTGTTTACGAATATAGTTTATATCACCAGGCATAACATTTGACACTACATAGTTGGTAACTCAATGAATAACATCGTTACAATTTTTTTTGAAAAAGACTGTAATAACAAAAGAAAATCATTTAAATGTTAATAAAATCTTATCTATAAAAACTTAATCAGTCCAATTGCCTTTTAACTAAAATTTGTCTCTTTTCATCTCAGCGTAAACAAAATTTGACGGATAAAGACGTAAGATTACTTTTACCTAATGATAACTGCAAACGAACACGATTTTTAAAATTGGAACATAACTATAAACTCGAAGAGAGTCACTCAACTATAGTGAACACAAAATTAAATAAACCACGAACAAAGGTTTGTTACAAAAGAGAAACTAACTTTACATTATAATCCTGTAACTTGAGTCACGACTACGAGCACAACAGCGTCAAGAAACGCCGTAGACACTAGCGAGATTTCTGAAGCGCGTGATAGAAATTTTTATCAGAGGCGACAGTATGGAGACATTTTTGAAAATTTTAAATGTAAACCGTCGCTTTTGCACCGTTATAATACGTGCATTTTATGTTTTGAATATAATATGTTACGGTTCTCGCTCGCTGCAATATTCTGGTAAAAATATTTCAAAATGCAAGTTTTCAAATGAATTTATAAACATTTTACATAGTGTACACACAAGTGCAGTCTTAAACTTATTTAATCATATCGAGAATTTTTTGCTGACCACGACATTTCACGTCGAGTTTCAAAAATGTCATGAATCCGCGTTAATGAGGTTTTATTTAAAAAAGTAATATATTAATAGTATTTAACAAAGTCACGTACGGTAGCTTAACGCCCTTAATGTTATATGTGCGCATTTCACACGCAGATATAAACCCCATTGGTATTGGGGTGACAATCTGAGGTCGTAGCCTCAGGGACGAGATTCGCACGCCCTATGGTATCAAATTTTCAAAAAAGAAAACGAAACGTTTTAAATACATGGAAAAAGGGTAACACTGATTGAACAAAGATGTTAATCCCACGTAAATGTAAAAAACAATAAGTGCTCCTAACGGGCGTGATTTTATTCCAAAAATTAAGCAATTTATCTCATTGCGACGTGAACTATACGGACTTCGAAATTGTCCTCTAATTAGAATACAAAGTTAATAAGTAATTCAAACACATTATATTTCTAATACTAAATTTATATTTACATAATAATAACTATTGTTGATTTGTTTTATACTCGTAGTAATACGCTGCACTCTTAAACGTGTTTGCAGTAAAATTTTCACAGGCGTTTTTATTTAGTTCAATACGAATTTTAACAAGTAAATACTTTATGTTGTACTACATGATGTTACTTAAATTATTGTATTGTTTTAGGTGAGACGGTCGAGTGTTGAGCAGAATGGCTTAAGCTATCTAGACTATTCTTTTTTTTATTGAAGGAATTTATTTAATATAAAGGCTATTTTATATTTGATTATTTTTTATCTAGACCAATCATAATTATGATTTTTAGAGATAACTGTTGTTTCCAACCTTGAAGCGTTGGAAAAAAATCCTCGCGGTCATTTCTTCTAGGCATTATTTCATATGATTCTCACAAAATATTGTAGTCGTTCACGTATAATCATCCTATACTCGTACCATTTGCACACGCGTCGCTGGCGGCGCGCGGTTCAATTTGCCGGTCCACTGTTCCCATCATAGCGTAGAAAATATTTCGCGCCGAATGAATTAAATCTACCGTAAGTCGTTACGAAAAACGTTGGTTGGTCGTGAGTTTGTGACCTTCTTTTGTTTCCTTTAGGAACGCTTCAACGGATAAATGTTATAACGTTCTGCTAACTTACTTATATTGTTCAGAGATTTATGGATATTTAAAGGAAGTTTACTTTCGCCCAAATGCAATTGGTAAAATACCATAAGTTTACGACAAATATTATGAGCTCCTTTCCAGATTACAACAATTTATTCAATGGTTCATGTTCAAATAACGATTTGTATAATCGCTTAAAACAGCCCCATTTGAAGAAGAAGAAAGTGCTGTTTCATGAAGATAATGCACCGTGTCACAAATCAATGAAAATGATGGCAAAATTCCTTGAATTGGGCTTCGAATTGCTTCCGCATTCGCCGTATTCTTCATATTTGGCCCCCAGCGACTTTTTCCTGTGACCTCTAGAGAATGCTCGCTGGAGAATTTTTTTTGACAAACTTTGAAGCTAAAGACAAATCGTACTATAAAAATGTTATCGAATAATTGTATGATCGCTATAATCGTTGTATTTCAATAGCAATATATTGAATAATCAAATCAAATTCTATCAAATAATTTTTGTTTCTATGTTAGCCTACGAACGTTTCAGCATTATATATAGCTGTAAAAATTGTGGAGTAAATAAACGTATTTTATAATTAATTACCTAAGTGCTAAATTTATATCAATGGTCGCCATAATTAGCAAACCGCTGATAGTCACACACGGTTTAAACGAATCCGTATACGAGTCTAATCGATTTGCGGTTATCCGGTCATTATCCGGTCTATCCGGCCCCAATACGCGGTGTGACCGACTGTGGTTTTTACTGCAGTAACTTTACTAGACGTTGCAATGATTACATGAAACCTTTGTCCACTGGTATTTTTTTAATTTAAATGTGTTGTGTGTATGTTGTATTGTGTGTTTTTAAAATTACGATAACAGATTCGATTAGGTATATTTTTTGAATAAAAGGTATCTAAGTTGGTACAAGATATTATGTTCTTTTTCGTGACTTTGAAAATACCTACCTCTTTTCTGTAATATACAATGTCGCACTACTGACTAAAATGGATGTCTATGGGCTGCGATGAGTGCGGCTGTACCGTTCTCCCATTTTGTGTTTTTTTTTAAATATGCTTCTGTTATAGTACATATATAAAAGTGAGCGTTTTCACTTGACCGATTTATATGTCTTTTTGTGTTTTTGCGGTAGAATAATGTGTAAGTATACCCCTAAGTATTCAAAGTGATTCCCCCAATTTTGTAAATTTTTTTTATTTGGAATTTAATAACGATAGTACCGTAGTAATTACAGCAAAACCACAATATCCCTGTCAGGATGTTGCTTTGTAAATATCATAGATATCAAATCAGCGAAGCTTTTTTACGCTCGATTATTATTTAACCTATGGACTAAACTATCTTTGAAACTACTTCGATCTGTAATGTGCGAAACAGCATCTGCAACACAACGGAAGAAACCCATTAAGCAGTCGTTAATTTTTAGTGGCAAGAACATTAATTGTTTAGTGCTTGCTTAACTTGCGCCAGTGGTATCATTAGCCCCGGCCTAGATGTTCAAAACTGCACTCGATTTCACACAATAGGGATGTGTGGGATGTCGATAGATTTTATTCCACAGTACACGCAATTTTCTGGACTTGGCTCTCGGCTTTTCAAAGATCTAAAATCAAGGAAATTCTTAAATCAACCTAGAATTAAACTAAAAAATAAAAACGACGAACTGCACTCCGGGAGTGCCGGCAGAGTGAAAATTTGAATATTAACGTTGTGCATTTTTGATATTTTGGAATGCTTAGGGAATAATTTTGCACGAATTGCTTTAATTATCAGTATAAAAGTACAATCATTTTTGTGGTAGAATACAATATTTATTATTGCGCTATCGTACACAAACATGCCAATTTATATTACATTAAATACGCCGCGCCAGCTGTCTACTCTCCATCCGTCTTACGAATTTTCGATCAGGTCACGTGTCCTGACGCAAGTTTAAAATTATTTACCCAATCCAAAAAATGTGTACAAAGCTACTAAAGAAGTTTTTACTTAAAAAGTATTATAATTGAAGTGTAAACATAGTAATTTTAGATTAAGTAAGAACAAAAAAGTAAAAAAGATGGTATAACTTATCTTAAATTTAATACAGAATTTTAAAAAATATACGAAAACGGGGTAGCATATTAAGATTTAAATGAGTAATACATATATATACATAATACATATATATATATATATATATATATATATATATAGCTAAAATAATATTTTAAATAAGTACAGCATCCATTCTAACGCCTTCCATTCGTATATCTACATGCTTATATGAAGATTAGATTATATTAATTTGTAAACACTTTCTGTCTATATATGCGCATTAATCTCTCATACGGTGAAGAAAAACATCACGACAAAACCGATTTGCGTCAGAACCAAAAAGTCGGCGGCGTTTTTCAAGCACAGAAGGCTGTTCATCTACTTCTCTATTAGACAAAACAGATACACAAATCTGAGGTCCAGACCTTAAAGGTTGTAGCGCCACTGTTTTTTTATAGTTATAGTAGCCACTGTTTAGCGGACCAGTGTAAAGTAACGATAAAAAGTGTTGTAACTATTCTGCTCATTGCACATTTTAAAGTACTAAAAATGAGTATATAATCCCAACACTAGATAATTTATAGTTTGTCTACAATAACGGGCGCTAGGTGGCGCATTAAAGCACCCTATCGAGGAAGGAATATATGAGCACATTAGTATACCTTATAATTTATGTTATTATTCTACCGCATTCTTACTGCAAGCCTTATTGGATATTAAATAGTAAGGCATTATTCAAATACTTAAGACATATCAGTGTCTTTAATAGTTTTCCTTTATTAATTATAATAATCAGTGGCAATAAAAGGTTGTACCTTTTTAGGTCTGGGCCTCTGATTTCTGTATCAATTTCATGATCATTTGTTAATCTGATAGGCAAGTAGGTAATCAGACGCATGCCGTCGACTTTTTGGGTCTAAGGCAAGCCGGCCAACCTCACGATGTTTTCCTGCACCGATAAAGCGGATGTTAAATGCGCACCTCAAGGATGATAGTCGCACGCTGAAGCCACACTGATAATTTTCGTTTATTAGTTCCTGATATAACTTTAACCTTCAAAGCGACATCATTTTACTTGGAGTCAAAGTAACTCTCAGACCTCGCAAAATCAGCAACGGAAATAAATCTTAACGAAATGATTTCTGAAGCAATATTAAAGGTATGAGTTGTACTCTATATTTCATTTTCCAACTATGGATGGTGAAGTCGGGTTTGTTAGGCTTTGTCATACATACCTGGACCAAATCAAAGAACAGCCTTGCGATTCTGTAACTCACTTTTCAAACTCACACAGCGGTTTTCACAGCGGCGGTCGCGCTCAAATCAGTCGTGAAGCAGTCATTTATCAGAATGCTAAATCGTAAAAGTATCCGTGGTCTCTGCCTTCCCCATCGGGAAAAAGGCGTAAATGTATAAATAAAATAAAAATGTCGCGACCTTTACAGTTTCAAGTCATTTACAACAAGCATGGACGGGGTTGAATTAACTCAGCGAGACTTAACGCTAAATATTACTCCTGTATGTCAAATAAAAGACACTTTTGTTGAAGTCGTACTTACCATGAACTTACATTTATTCCGGGAAATATGTACTTTCTTCGCGAAACGTTGCACTCTATTATAATCTCAAAGCATAACTGTCAAATACACTACTAGCATTATTACTGAAGTATAACTGTCAAAATAATACTAATCTCTATCTATTTACTAACGTACTTTAATCTATCGTACTCTAATCTCTATCTATTGACTAACGTAATTTACTAACTTTTTGTTAGAAATATAAAACGTTGTAATCTATTATAATTTCAAAGCATAACTGTCAAATACACTACTAGCATTATTACTGAAGTATAATTGTCAAAATAATACTAACCTCTATCTATTTACTAACGTACTTTAATCTATCGTACTCTAATCTCTATCTATTGACTAACGTAATTTACTAACTTTTTGTTAGAAATATAAAACGTTGTAATCTATTATAATTTCAAAGCATAACTGTCAAATACACTACTAGCATTATTACTGAAGTATAACTGTCAAAATAATACTAACCTCTATCTATTTACTAACGTACTTTAATCTATCGTACTCTAATCTCTATCTATTGACTAACGTAATTTACTAACTTTTTGTTAGAAATATAAAACGTTGTAATCTATTATAATTTCAAAGCATAACTGTCAAATACACTACTAGCATTATTACTGAAGTATAACTGTCAAAATAATACTAATCTCTATCTATTTACTAACGTACTTTAATCTATCGTACTCTAATCTCTATCTATTGACTAACGTAATTTACTAACTTTTTGTTAGAAATATAAAACGTTGTAATCTATTATAATTTCAAATCATAACTGTCAAATACGCTACTAGCGTCATTACTCATTAGTAAAGGATAACTGTCAAAATAATACTTCTTTATTAGTTTACTACTTGCTTCTTTAGACAGAACATTCGAGTTGCATGATAAATCAATTTCGCAGACATAGATTTAATTAAACCAAAGCACGAAGGCGTGTAATTTAACGTATCAATATCTAAACTGAATAACGAACTCGTCTGTCCGTTTGCGGCTTGAGCTCACTTCTTGGATTACTATGAGTTTTCGATACGTACGTTCGTATGTGACGAAGAAAATTCAAAAATCATTTATTCACGTAGGTAACACAATGTACACTTGTGATGCGTCATTAAAGAAATACATATTAATGCTTCTAATTTTACATTTACTGCCACTTCTCAAATCAAGGGCGTAGAACGGAAGAGAAGAACTGGCAATAAACTCTCCGCCACTCTTTTTAATCGCCATGTTTTTTTTTTTTTTAAGAAACGATATAAATAATATTTTTCTATTGATTGAAGAAAATGTTACTTGTATTTATATTTTGTGTATTTGATATATTGTTAGAAAACGCTTCCAAAACTCTTAGGACTAACGTATCGTGAAGTTTACTACGCGAATACTTAGGAAGACTATTGTAATTTGAATTCCTAATACATTCATGCTCAAGGTACTGTGTTTACAAAACCTTTGCCGTATTATGCGCATCTTTAACTTTATGCAGTTAAAGTACTTTTTCAATTGACGTTTTCGTTAGTTCAATTTCCAATGAAGAAAATTACAATAGGTCACTAGGTTAGTGATATTTTTTAATTTTTACGTTACTTATAAGCAACCAACTGATAAAATTTTACTGTAATAGTAAGAAGTAGTGAAAAAATATGCCTGTTTGAAAAAGCATGACTCATTGTCCCGTTACGCACATTGTACGCTTGCGCCGCATCTATCTCACTTCCACTCGATTGGCATATGCGTCCGTGGATTCGATCCTTTTAGTGATACTTCAAAAAAAATGATTCAATGAAATTCATAAAAGTACGCAATCATTTTATCAATGTTTCGTTATGACGTCACGTTAAACAATCGTCCGTAAACCGACTTTACATACAACCATCTTTTTGTACAAGAGTTACAACATCGATTTAAAATGCTTTATGGTTATTAGCATCTGCATTACTGGTGATATGAGGTTTCGGAAGCATATCCAAAGTTTTAATTAATATTACTGAATTTATAGTAGTAGGGGTAACCTAACATTCCTAGAGCAAGGATCGACCTCATTAGTGGACGTCCCGAACTCAAATTGAATGAATAAATAGCATTTTCGAGGTACAAATATTTCAATGATCCCTCCTAACCAGTGGCGTAGCTACCAAGGGGCTAGGCGGGGCAGTGCCCCGGGGCCCTCAAGCTCAGGGGGCCCTCGAATCCTCACCAGAAATCTCGATCACTCTGAACTTTTGGAAATTTCTCCCATTTTCAAAATAAATATGACAGGTTGCAACCCCACTTTAATCAAGACATTAATTTGAGAGAAATTCAAAAGTTATGCCTCGGAAATTCCCCTAAATTCTTTCTGTAGGTTGGCAGTGTTATCAATTTGACGGATAGTGATATGTGAATTTTATTATTCATCGATGTGCGTTTTATTGTGAATTCGAGTTAAGATTTTTTTTTTGAGAACGGTTAAAAAATTCATGCTGTATCAGGAGTAAGTAAGCTTTTTTTTTTTTTTTTATAGAACGGGGGGCAAACGGGCAGGAGGCTCACCTGATGTTAAGTGATACCGCCGCCCATGGACACTCTCAATGCCAGAGGGCTCGCGAGTGCGTTGCCGGCCTTTTAAGAATAGGTACGCTCTTTTCTTGAAGGACCCTAAGTCGAATTGGTTCGGAAATACTTCAGTGGGCAGCTGGTTCCACATAGTGGTTGTGCGCGGCAAAAACTGCCTTGAAAAACGCTCACTTGTGGAACGGCGGACGTCGAGGTGATACGGGTGGAATTTCGTATTCTGTCTCGACGTCCGATGATGAAATTCAGCTGCAGGTATTAATCCGAACAACTCCTCTGAACACTCTCCATGGTAAATGCGGTAGAAGATGCAGAGTGACCCCACATCTCTACGCAACGCCAAAGGATCAAGCCGCTCGGAGAGGGATTGGTCGTCGACGATTCGAACCGCTCTGCGTTGTATACGGTCAAGTGGAAGGAGCTGGTACTGGGGAGCCCCCGCCCAGAGGTGAGAGCAGTACTCCATGTGGGGCCGAATTTGCGCTTTATATAGTTGCATGCGGTGGCCCGGAGTGAAGTACCGCCTCGCCTTGCTGAGCACACCAAGCTTTTTGGAGGCTAATTTAGCCTTTCCCTCCAAGTGATCGCGAAACTGAACGTCGTTCGATATGTCAACGCCAAGTATTCCAATGCTGGCTGTGGCTTTAAGAAGAGTGTTTTCGAAAAGAGGAGTAGCGACAAAGGGTGTTTTTTTAGCGGAAAACGCGCAAACTTGTGTCTTCTTGGGGTTAAATTGGACTAGGTTTTGTCTGCCCCAGTCTGAGACTCCACGTAGTAGAGTTTCGACTTCAGAGACAAGTTTGTTCCGGTACTCATCAACAACTGCCCGAGAAATACCTGCCCGGCCAGTGTAAAGAATATCCCCAGTACTGTCATCCGCATAGCAGTGAATGTTGCTAAGTTGCAACATATCATTGATATGCAGAAGAAATAGGGTCGGGGATAGAACACACCCTTGTGGGACCCCAGCGTTCACGGGTTTAAGGTCGGAACATGCTCCGTCGATGACGACCTTGATGCTCCGATCGGCCAGAAAGCTGGAGATCCAATCGCATAATTTCTCGGGAAGCCCATAGGCTGGAAGCTTCGAGAGCAGTGCTCTGTGCCACACCCGATCGAAGGCTTTCGCTATGTCCAAACTTACCGCCAGCGCCTCCCCCTTGGACTCAATTGCCTCTGCCCACCTATGGGTAAGGTATACAAGGAGGTCACCAGCTGAGCGACCACGACGAAAGCCGTACTGAGAATCGCTAATCAACTGGTGGCCTTCTAGATAACTCAAGAGCTGGCAATTAATAATGGTTTCCATTATTTTGGAGAACAAGGAGGTTATAGCTATTGGGCGATAGTTGGACGGATCAGAGCGATCGCCTTTTTTTGGGATCGGATGTATCGAAGCGGTCTTCCAGCACTTCGGGACAGTGCCGAGCGAGTACAGGTACCGGAAAAGGCGCGTTAAGACCGGAGCCAACTCAGGAGCACAAGTACGCAGCACAATTGGGGGGATACCATCCGGCCCGCTCGACTTATGAATGTCCAAGGAAGATAGTGCTTTGCGGACAGCACGTTGCCGGAATGTGATTTCCGGCATCGAGGAATCACACCGCGAAATGGTCGGTGGTGATCTCCCTCGGTCATCCAAAGTCGAGTTGGACGCGAAGAGACAGCCCAAAAGGTCGGCCTTCTCCTTCGCAGTGTGGGCCAGAGAGTCATCCTCCCTGTGCAGTGGCGGAATGGAGGGCTGACAAAAATTCCCCTGGACAGCTTTGGCGAGAGACCAGAAGGCTCGAGTCCCTGAAGGGAGTTGGGCCAATCTCTCGCCAAATCTGGCGATGTGCTCTGACTTTGCCTTAGTGATTTCCCGTTTGAAGGACCTGGAGGCTGAGTTATATGCTGTTTTAAGTTCGCTGGTATTGGCATCACGAGATTTCGCCGCTTCCGCCCATGCCTTAAAGCATTCTCGCTTTCGACGCGAGGCCGCCTTGCAAGAACGTTTAAACCAGGGCTGAGACTTGCCACCGATCGGCACCGCAGAAAATGGAATAAAGAGTTCCATGCCCTGCAGAACCACTTCGGCGACAGAGGCGGCGACGGAATCTGGAGCTTCCGGCGAAAAGCACATAGGCCCCCAAGGGTAGGACGCAAAGAAAGACCGCATCCCGTCCCAATCTGCTGACTTATAGTGCCAAATACGGCGACAACCCATAGAGCGGGGCCGTGAAGGGCGCGTAGATGGCACAGTACTCCGGACCACACAATGATCTGATGAACCCAATGGCGGGTCAACAGAGACTTGATAGTTCTCCGGATGTGAAGTCAGCAGAAGGTCCAACAAAGAGGGTTTATGACCATCCACATCTGGTATTCGCGTAATCGCAGGGACCATTTGTGTCAGGTCGTAGGCTAAGGCAAAGTCGTGAAAGGATCTTCCCGCGTGATCGGTAGTTTCAGAGCCGAGCCAATCGGCATGGTGGGCGTTAAAATCGCCAAGTATCACGATTTCAGCGGTAGGAACCCTTTCGAGCAGGGAATATGTAGCCATTTGGATGTGCTCAATGAGTCGGTCAGTTTCGGTATTTCCGCTATGGGACCTATAGAGGCATGCGTAGAATCGCGGATGGTCATCGCAGTCTACGCGCAGCCAGAGGTTAGATAGGTCCCTTCCTTCAAGCGTCCCGAGGCGACGAGAACAGATATCCTCTCTGACGTACACGCAAACTCCCGCCCGCGGCACAAATGAATGTTCCAATTTGTACCCCGGGTAGGAGAGGTAGGAAGTATCAGCCGGGGAGGAAATCTGAGTCTCGGTAAGAAAGAGCAAGGCCGGCTTCGCAGTCTCTAAATGGTAGTGGACTGCGTTGATATTGGTATTGAGCCCCCTAACATTTGTGAAGTCCACGGCGAGTGAATCCTTTGTAGGATTGCTCCGTTTGCCCCGAGAACGATTAATGTTATTTTTACCGAGCGCAGAATTGCCCCCCCCAGAATACGAAGGGCAGCCTGTGCGTCCACCACCGGGCGCAGAGTGTCCCGGTGTTGGACGCCCAGAGGGGGATTCTCCACCGCGAGCGCGTGTGGTACCCCCCTGGGGTAGATTCTGTTTTTTTTTCTGCACCTTCATATTTCTTGTAGGGGGGGGGGGGAATGGGCTCCGGGAGTCTCTCTCACCGCACGAAACGCGAGTACAATAAGGCGAACTTATTGCATCACTTCACGCCGGTTTTCTGAGAGACAGTGGTACTGCCCCGGTCGTGCCTGCCCATTTGGCTGAAGCCCGAAGGCAACAGCATGGCACTCCCACTAGGAAGCATGGCACTCCCACTAGCTAGGTTAGGGTTAGGGTAGTAGGACTCCTTTCTCCGCAATTAGACTTCTAATTGGTCCGTTGTGCGTACTAATGTAAGTAAGCTAATGTCAATAAACTTTTTTGTACTGGTCAATATAGTGGTTCAATTTTATTTGATTTTACCACTCATATTGATGATCCATTAAAGTCAATAAATCGTGTCAAAACTAAAGATTTCGGCTACAGCTCATTGTATAAGTTATAACGCGAATTAGATATCTATTGAAAACAAAGCCGCATCAAGCCTGGATTAAAACGAAGTCATTGATACTTTTGCGAAAACTAAAGCTAGGATTTATTAAAAAATATAATAATTGTTATTTAGTCAGTTGGTAGGCCCGACCTTTATATAATAAACCCTTGAATCTTCTCTATTTCATTTTATTCGCCAAACCTACACTAAGTATTAATTGTAATTTATGTTGTTACTGTTTAATATTTTTATTACCTGACCTGCACAAAAAAGAGCATTTAAGTAGCTTAGCATTTTTAAAGTATTTGTATATTTTTATTTGATAAAACCTAATCAGTTTACATAGCAGTGGGGCCCCATTTTTTAATTTGCCCCAGGGCCCTTGGTCACCTAGCTACGCCACTGCTCCTAACTAGGGATAAAACCAGAGATTGTGTTGATTACGAAACTTCTGCGTAATGATACATTGCACATTCCCTTACAATTTAGGAGTAAGAAACCTATTTTCTATATGCATATAAATAAGGTCTTTAAAACAGAACAGTACAAAATATGACACACTAATAATTGTCTTTTGGTTTGACTGAAATTTTACGGTATCAAGCGGATTGAAGTTTTGTATTATTATAAATTTACATAATTTTAAATTTAACCGACTTTTCGCGTGCTTTACAGCGTGCGTGGTCACGGTGACTGAAGACAAAAGGTGTTGAATGTCAAAAAGTATCACAGCTGTAGAAAAAGTTGTATTATCTGTATTTGTTTCCCCGGAGTTGGTATCGACTAAAAGATGGAGGGTTTTGGCAGAAATGGCTCACGGTGTCCACTGAAATGTGTAAAGGTTATGTCAATAAAAGACAATATTACGGTAGCAAACTTGGGTCGGGATGAGAAATGAAGCTAAGGAATTCGTTTATTTCTATTAGGAGGTACTTTGTCTGGCCCGCTCCCGTCTCCTGGGAACTACGCCAACACAGGCTCCCCGCTACCGCCTCTGCATCAAGGACTACACCGTCTTCCTTCCGGGTGCAGCCCTAATCTCCAGCTCGTTGCGTGGTTAATTGAGACTCAATAAATAGGTGTGGAAAAATAGAGCGAATTATTTTATTTTTGAAGATATACTTCTTTAGGCGCGTTATGAAAAATTTATGAGAGTGAAATTTTACGATGCGCGCGCACCATTACACTAAATTAACAGAATGAAGTTGCCCACGGAAGATGCTACGGCATCGGACATTATTTAAAAACAACATTCGAATAATAATAGAATTTATGTTAAACTTAATGTAAGAGAATAATAATTAATATTTATTTATTTAATTTTTCAAATGTAAACTGAACTTTATTGACTAAAATGATTCCTTTTCCAGTCTTTGATTATTTAATTGTAATTAATTATTTGCATGCAATCAAAAACTATTTTTAATAATGCCAAAGGACATACATACATAAGTACACGCACTCTTTTTTTTTCGTAATTTTTAATTTGATTGTATTCTATTGTTTTTTATAATACTAGTGAAACAAAAAGGTTTACTAATGTTTATTATAGTTTATTATCCGAGCAATATTTTTCATAAAAAGAACAAAACAGCAGCAATTTTTATTCAAAAAGTTTTAGTTTGCGTTGTCAACGTATACTAGACTACATACGAAGTAAATATAATCTTAAATGCATTTTAAAATGGTCTTGAGATTTTATTTAAACAATTTTCTGTGACATAAAAAACTTGCTATCATATCTGTGTCCATACCATTCCTATTCTACCTATTCTTAATATAACTCGAAGGGTCATACAGGGCCGATGCTTTAAATCAATTTCGTAATGCTTTTAACATTTCCCGGCCATATAAAATTTTCCACAAGTCCCTGTTGACAAATCACCCCATCGTTTCTACTCACTTTGCGTTATGGAGTTGCGTAATGCGAGCAATGATTCAAAGTGACATAAACTTGGTACTGGTTAAAATGTTCTTAAGATTTTCAAATATTGCTATTTTATTTGCTGTGGAGTGGGAAATGCCAGAAAACGCACTCAATGTTAAGTGGTTTGTACGTGTGTCGCGTAGGTATATTTGAAATGTGAATCAATTTCTATTAGCTCGCGGATTTTTCTATTTTCTTTAGAATTAGGTTAGGTTTAGGTTTCGATCAGAGCAGTGTTAGGAAAGCGGATGCAGCGTGCGACTCTCATCCCTGAGGTCGTAGATTCGATCCTGGTTGTGTACCAATGGCCTTTCTGTCTATGTGTGCATTTAACGCACACATTTGCGCTTGAACTGTGAAGGAAAATATCGTGAAGAAATCGAGCTTGCCTTAGAGCCAAAAAGTCGGCGATGTGGCTGATCACCTACTTACCTATTGACAAATGATCATGAAACAGATACAGTAATCTGAGGCCCAGAACTAAAAAGTTGTAGCACCAATGGTGTTTTTTTATGTTACGGTTCCATAGTATATTAACGTGGTAAGCAGACGTTTCTGCGTCTCTACATTGATGGATTTCCTAGTTCTGCCTTTCAAGCGAAAAAGAATCGATGGAAATTAACTTAGCACGGGTTGAAAGCATAACTCAAACGCTTGACCATGGTTTAAACGTTAAAATGAAAGAAACAATTAACTTCTGTTTTGTAACTACTTAATTTAAAAAAATACCAAGCTACTGCCTACTACTTTTATTAACTAGAAGTAATATTTGTTGTAGCTATTATCTTTTCATACACTTATTTTGTGAAAACTTATAAATAAGCATAGGTATGTTTGAACAGAGATATAGTTTGCAATTCGGACCTTAAGTCAATTTCAGTTCAAATGCCTAATGATAAGCATTTTGGTCAAGGGTTGCAGTTCTTTACAGCTTCGTTGTTAACCATTTAAAGACCAAAAGAGTGGAGGAATCTTTCTTGCCAGTTCCTCTCGCCTGCTCTACGCCCTTGATTTCGTAACAAGTTGTACATGTAAATTTGAACCTTCGATTGTTTTTTATTAACTTTCATTAGTAGACTTAGAATTACCAATATGAATAAATGACATTTTATTTGATAATTTTTACAGAGTTATGATAACATTGTACATTAATCATTACTTTACACTACACCATAACTCTCCGTCGAAGCATAAAAAACGCCAGACGTGTTTCCCGGATTCGAATACCCAGCAATCGCCACCTCGTTTCCCGAACATTTACCATTCTTAAAATCCTTATAGGAATTACAGGCCCAAGACAAAAATGAACCGGGATGGCTCACCGTATACGTCCAATACCTGACACATGCTTTATGGCTACATCTTGCTGCGTCAGACTCACCGTAACCAGGTATTAGACCGACAGTACAATGTGGTTGTACTCTCCCATCATTCAAAAAGAAGTCTACATCAGCTAGAACACTCGTTGTCCCTAAACCCCCTGCATTACAATGAAATACTTCGACGTAATCGGCCGCACCTGAATGAAGCTGCTCCTCTATCAAGCTATTTGAGAAGCAAGGGCCAGCTGGATCGATTCCTGTTATTCTTCGAACTCTTTCTGAAGTCCTTTCAAAGTAAGTCGCTCCTGCGTATCCTAAGATGTGACTGCCTAGACTGTGTCCAATACAGTGAATATTTTGAGAGGGAAAACCTAATTTACGAAGTTCTGAAAGGAGTATTCCAATCTCTTTGCCAAGATAGTACGAGTAGTTCACAGAACGTTCGTAGCTTTTTCTGTTGCCTCCTCTCGATGAGGTGTAAAAGGAGTGGTCAATAATAATAAGGTAAATGTTTGGGATGTCCTTGAAAACCTGTCTAATTAATTCTGGAGCGTTCTTGCTGATGTGAGATTTATATCCGGGCACGAAAACTTTAATTTCTCGTGTTGTGTCTAAGTTATAGGAGTTAGTGATTGCGCCGGCAGCATTATTAATTTCATAGCTAATATTGAATTTGTTTGCGAAGTCGTAGAAGTATACTTCTGTTTCGCTTACATCTAAATTTGCTGTTTTACTGTGGTTACCTGTGTACAAGTGGGTATACATAAATATAGCAAAGCAAAGTAGCTAAGATTACCATTATATAAAATCAAGAATACTTTGTTTACGCGCAGGTTTTTTATTTGTATATACCTAGTCCAGCCATAACTTCTGTTACAAATGAAAAAGCACTTTTTTTTAAATAAAGTAATGTAATATTATAAAAATTTATACCTACATATCTATTAAAGCCTCAGCAAAAAATAAAGAAATATTCTATTCGAAATGGCCACCTTTGGCAGTCTATGGATTTACGCACTGTTTCCAAGGGAAATTTGGCCACTGCGTGCTCCAAAGATTTTTTAAGAGACGTAATGTCACCGTCTCGTTTAGTGCATGTCCTCTAAAACTGACTTCAGGTCTTGTTTTACAATACGCGACAGAGTCCTAGCGGCAATCTTTATTTCTCTCTATAAGATTTTTTGCTTCCTAATGGGGTTTCGACGAATTCTAACTTTAACAGCAGCACGCGGCCGCCCCGATCTTTTCTGTTATTGGACAAACGATTTGTTGTTGTATCTGTTGATAGTACGATATACGAACACACGGCTGATACCAAGCTTTTGAAATGTCTGGAATATGACCGACGGCTCCATACCCACTTTGTGCAAGGCGATCATTGCAATCCTATTTTCATTGACACCCCATATTGTAATTTGATAATGAACACGAAAATGTGTGAAATGGCGCAAAATCGAAAGAAGTTTTTAAAATAATATACAAGTTCCAAATTCAAAATAATTAAAAAGTTGAAAAAAAGAAAAGTTTTTATGTAACAGTATTTATGGCTAGACTAGTTGTAGTTATATTTATATACAAATTAGAATAGCAATAGAAGTCTAACTACGACACTAAAACACTTACAATGAATCCAATGTGAGTACAATAAATTCTTGAATGGTCCATATTCTGACTGCCAGTTTGCGTAACTACTAACTATGCACGTGCAAATAAAATATATAAATATTTCCATCTGATGTATTCGTGTCAATGGTCAAACGATAAGTGAACTGACTGCTCTTACGTATTTCATATCGGTATCCTAATTATTTGCTTATATTTATTGCGTTTTCCTGTTTGTTTTAAATACGATATTAGGTCAATATTGTCTCTCTTAGTTTCTTTAAAGCGTTTTAATTAAAGTCCGATTTCCGTCATAAAGCTTCAAATATTCTACGTTATGTTTTTTATCATTTGTATGTAAAGAATAATTGTGGTAGCAATACCAATTTCCATAAAGTTTTTGAAGTGAAACTTCGTTTCTCGAAAAAGAAAAGGGAGAGAGCGATTGAGACCGATTGAGAGAGAGTGAGAAGGGCGAATTACCCTATAGAAACTCTATTTTTAAAATGACAATTTCGCAAAGAGAATTTATGAAATATTAATATTTTATGTTTTATTCAAAATAATTTATTGAAATCTCAAATGACGTGTTTTTACTATCGAAGAAATAAATTTAAAAAAATATATATAATTTGTAATTATTTTCGACATTTTTAATATTTTTATGACCACTAAATTCATTAAATTCCTAACATATCTTCCTTTTTCCCTCTCTCTAAGTCTCGGAAATCTAAAGTTTTAGATTTGTATAAACATGAACAAGACTTAAAAATTAGTTTGAGAAAGAAGTTTCACTTCTGACATGTGTACTTTGTACGCACGCAGTTTTTTATACTAAGCTTTCCATTGAATCTGTCTCTTCTTTAATAAAAATGAATACACAGTTATATGAACAACTGTAATTAAAAGAAAAGGCTTTCTTTATCTTAATCCTAACGCTTTCAAATAAACACAATAAAATGGAAATCCGTAGTCCTTCCAACTAGTAATTAACTGGCTTAATCGCCGGACAGCCGATAAAAGTTTTTAATTGACTTTTCGCCCTCCCCGACACCTTCGTTAATCTTGATCTTAGTAACGTATAGGGTTAGCAACTGAAATTAATGGAAAAAGTGAAGAACCAGTGCTTTTCTTTATACGGAGGTCCGTTTATCTTCAGTATTAGACTATTACATTATCCCTAAGTAACGTAGGCTACCTATTTATAAATATGAAAAAAATCCCTAAGCTTGCGGAGCCGGGACTAGCTACTATTGAGCGTTCAAGTATTACGTAACGCGTTTTGGGGGGGGGGGGTCCTTATGTAATACGTTACGATGCGGGGCGGGGATTGAATTACGCGTTATTGTTAATATTATTTTCGACTTACACCACATAATAGTAACTAAAGAGACACACGGTGGTCACGAAACGTTTTACTATACTTGAGTACAGTACTGCAGTAGGGTACTGAAAACGTTACGGCGAGATACATGGGGGGGGGGGGGAAATAATCTCCAAAAATTGCGTTACGTAATACTTGAACGCTCCCTAAATGATAACACTTTATTTCCAACACATTTACACATAATAATAATGTGTTAATAAAATTAACTACAAGATGTATATATGGACGATCTTACTCCTGAGTGAAGGGTAGGTACTCTGTAACTTCCAATAGTAATGCCTCCAGCGAAGCCCATCTCAATAAAGGATTTTTGTATGGCGCGATTCCAAGGTCTCTCGGTATCTCTGTCACAATTGGAAGTTACACAGTACCCACCCAGCAACCTAGTTAAATCTATACTTAAAATAATATCACATCACAGTAAAAATTTAAAGTCAAAGTCAAATCCTTTATTTCAATTAGGCCTATTAAAAAGGCACTTTTGCAAGTCAAAATTACAAGTTAAAAAAATAAGTCCCAGATGCCCCTTTCAAAACCTAGTTTCATATCGAGAAGAATGGGCTCTTTGAATATAGTCTATATATATAGTCTAGTATAGGCAATATTTTGTATACATTAATTTGATAATTATATGTAAAGACCATGTACCTAGAATAAAAAAAACTACTAAACTAAGTGGTGTTATAAAAAAACAATGCAGCAGATAACTAAATTATTAGGTAAATACATGCAGGATGTGAAAAAGTAACCGAATTTATATAAATCACAGTGTGTGAGTTACGTCAAAGTTGTTTTTTTTAAATAAACTGATGTTGTTTAATTAAAGTATGTTATATAACTGTAATTAGATAATGCTTAAATAACGTTTTAAACATTGCCAACCCTAACACAATCCGATAATGGCTTTCTCACTATTTTTTTATCCAAGTGTTAAGTGAATTACGTAGAGAGAAATAACATCTGCTCTTCTCTCACCAATACTGACGCGTTTCTATATCCAATTAACTTTTCTTAAGGCAAATTCCAGTAGAAAAGCCTTTAAGTATTTATATTTATAAATTTTAATATTGTTGCATAACTAAACCTTGACTCCTTTAAGTGTGACATTAAAAATTCCTTTCCTCCTTTTGTTGCCTTAATACCTTCTTTACGTATAGTAATGTAAAGGACAGCAAAGCACTCGCGAGCCATCTGATATTGAGTGTCCATGGGCGGCGGTGTATCACTTAACATCCTGGCCGTTTGCCCCCCCTATTCTATAAAAAAAGGAATTTTTCGTTTGAAGATTTATTAGGTTACTGAACCAGGATTATAATCGCTTATTCTCTGGCTAACTCCGTTGTCTCTTCTAACGAACACGTGTCTTAGTCTCCGAAACGAAAAACTTCCACTGATAACGTAATGATAGCGAAAAATGTAATATTTTTTAACAAGCGGTTTAAACTTGTCTTTCTACTTACGGAGCTTGCCACACATCTAAAGCTGTAGGCACCGCCAATAAAACTCGAGCCACCTAATCTGCTGCGGTAACTTATTGTCTTTGCGGATCTTTTGTTTAGATTTTCTATGATTTTAACGAAACAATTTTGAAAAATAAATGATCATTCTAGTCTTCCGACCTCTCTCTACACATCGTCAATAATAGAGCGCCTTTATGCCGTGTTGTTATTGCAAACCCGTATTATACTAATTAAGTAAATGATATTACTAATTTGGCTGCGAGAACAAAACAGTTATCCATTAGGAAATAACTAAATCTGAAAATGTATGAACTTAACTATCCTTCCTATTTATAAAAACTAAACTGTTTTAATAAATGACTATCACTTTAAAAAAGACCGGTGGCGCTACAACCTTTTAGGTCTAGACTCAGATTTTTTTATATGTTTCGTGATCATTTGCAAGTAGGCAAGTAGGTGATAAGCCTCCTGTGCCTGACATACTGACACTTTTTGGTTTAAGGCGTTTACCAACGTGTTTTGTGCCATGCCCCACCTTACCCTTCCTAAAATTCTAATACATAATTTTTAATATATAAAAAATGAATTGTGCACTGAAGAAACTGAATCATAATCATGATATATCCTTTGACTATAACGAACTTGCATAAAACTTTCATCACCAATTTTAACCCCTTATTTCTCGATAAATAAATTCTACTTGCCCGCTCTACGCCCTTGACGTGCGAACAGCCTTGCGATTCTGTAACTCACTTTTCGAACTCACACAGCGGTTTTCGCATCGGCGATCGCTCACAAATCAGTCGTGAAACAGTCATTTTATGATTTGGCATTCTAATAAACAATAAACTACAAGCTCTCACCTTTTCAGAATGCCAAATCATAAAATGACTGTTTCACGACTGATTTGAGAGCGATCGCCGATGCGAAAACCGCTGTGTGAGTTCGAAAAGTGAGTTACAGAATCGCAGGGCTGGTAGTAAATGTAAATTTAGAATTAATTTACCATCTTTTCTGTTGACGTTCATAAGTGTACTTGGTTACCTATATGAAAACCATAAGTCCGTTCTCAAGGTCAACTTTATCCAATTCCATTACAATTGGTACTGTGGTTTGGGCGAGACCGTTTCAGATAAGTTATTATCTACGCATTTAATATTATTAGGAATATATATGGTCCAATAACAACAAATGATTGCAGTTATAAGGGAAACAAAGACAAATAATTTCTAGATTCTTTATTTTCTTAATATTTACAAAATACATTAATATGTATAGCAGAAACAAATTTAACATTGTGCATTTGCTATTCTTAATTATTTTAAACTACGCTTCGGAGATATTTAATTACTATAAAGGAAGGTTTTGGTTAGCGCCAATCGCC
The DNA here is from genome assembly GCF_905475465.1 of Pieris napi. Classification (NCBI taxonomy): domain Eukaryota; kingdom Metazoa; phylum Arthropoda; class Insecta; order Lepidoptera; family Pieridae; genus Pieris; species Pieris napi. The sequence continues at coordinate 8,530,462 of NC_062238.1, read as the reverse complement.
AAGATTCCGGACGTTTTTGATTTTTTTAAATATCCATAGCGATGACGTCAAACTTTGGATCACGTGGTGGCTCAATATATAAGAGAGTACTATAGGAAGTTACAAATAATATAGCTTAATGCAGGGATGTGAAAAAATAACCGAATTTATATAAATCTATTATGTTTTCTTATAATCGGACCTCTAAATATTACAAATGGATTTTTAATAAATTTAAAAAATTCTTACACTTTTTTTAAGTAAAAGAGACAAAATATGTTGAGTAGGATTTTACCAATTTAGTCAAACTACAGATTTTAATCGTCTTTTGAAAACAGCACCATCTGTGCGATAAATAATAAAACGCGTGGTCACTAAACGTAAAAAAGGAATATCACTTGTCAGTCGATAAATTAAATACATATTATAAGGTACAAAAAATTAAACTTACTGAATAGTTTAAAAAAGTTTTGCTACGATTGTAGATTAATTTAGGTATCACTCTAAAATATTTTCTAATCTATGAAGCCAGATAATGTAATTGATTCATTACAGATACATATTTAATATCTGAAACTTTAAGGAACCAAGAGTGGTAAGGTGAAAATGGTATAAAATTCAAACGAAATTTATTTTAATAAAATAAAATGCAAAGCGATCTTTTTAACACAAATTAATTAATACGGGACTCATAGTAGGGGAGCGTGGGGCTTGTTGTAACAGGGGTAAATAGTAACAGACCTTTTTCAATAGGAATTTGAATTTTATTCACGTTTTTTTTTTACCTAATCTTAAACTTATAACGTGCCACGCCACTTTACCACAACCAGGGTCCCGCCAGGAGGCTCAGTGAGTGGGTGTGTGCAAACGCTTTATTGTTGACAGGTAACCTATAATTTTACTAACGTACATTTTTGGTTAATTTCACTATTTTCGTAGCTTTGAAGTTTTATGTATTTTATTTTATGCTAAAATATAACTATTTATGATGTTGTATAACAGTTTTCAAGATTACTAAGTTGATTTAATAGTTATCGTGATAAATATGAAGAACTATATCAAGGGGCTAGTTGTAACAAAACCTCGGGGTTTGTTGTAACAGGTACAATTTGCCCCCAGATTGCTGTAAGTTACTGACGGCCGATGTTCATTTTTCCCCGGCTTAAATACTCAGAAATGTTCATTCGCGGTGGACCTCAAGATTGCATTGGAGCTGGTAATTCTTCAGGGTGGATGACTGATAAAGAATGTTTGATTTTTGTAGATCATTTTATCAAAGACGCGAAACCTACCAAGAAAGAGACAGTTCTGTTACTGCTTGATAACCATGGCTCACATGTGAATATTGCAGTTGTCGAAAAAGCCAAAGAAAACAATGTTGTCATGTTATAGTTTCCCTCCAATTGCTCCCACAATTTGCAACCTGTAGGAGATGTAGGAGTCTACGGCCCTTTTAAAAACTACGTGAAGAGAGCACAGACTGCATGGATGTATAATAAGTGCCATGTTGACATGATATAAGTACCTTATATACTTTATGACATGATATAAGTACCTTATATATATTATACTTCAGTACAGAATAAGAAAGATAGTTAAAATCTTAAATCTTTAATTTGTTGATTATATTTTTTTTCCAGTTAACTATTTCATAAAAAACACATTATAGAAATACCTAGTTAGTTTTTGTTATATACAAAGCAAAATGATCCAAGATGTGAAAAAATTAAACAATTGAAGGTGTCATTTTTGTTGTTACTACTTGCTCCAGCAGATGTTACAACTAGCCCCAACCACGGGGTAAGTTGTAACACTTCCCTTTTTTCAAAAAAATAATAATTGTGAGATAGTTGCCTGTAGATTTGATAATATTTCGATTAGACTTCATAGATAAATAGTTAGACTATCGATCAAAATTTATTTAGTAGTAATTTAGCCAATACACTTCATGATATTCAATTATTTGTAAAATTGTTACAACTAGCCCCACGCTCCCCTACGCCCTATATCAAATTTTATATGCAAGTGTTGAACATTCTACTATGAATAAGTTGGCCTAACACTAGCCCCGATTTGTCGCCTTAAGCTGGCAACCCTGTTCAATTCCTCGATATTCTTCAATATGGTATCAAAAAACGCTACTATCCATTCCTCTGTACTCCTTTTTCCTGTGATTTGTTCCAATTGTTTCTTCGTTTCCGCATACAGTCCATTGAGATCAGTTAAAATTCTGAAATTTTATTATCAATATAGTGCGTGCACTCATGCTCGCCAGATGTGAGAAACAATGTCTATGAAGTATTTTTTTTAGTAAGCAATAGTAATCTGTGCCAAAAGAACCAGCATGTCGATTATGGAAATAAATCTTATTTCTTACGTCATTTCATGTTTATGAAAATATGCTTTAAATTATATATTTAATATATTAAGTATCAAAATTATTAATGAACTATAATGACGTAATAGTGTAATTGCTCGTTCAGACACGGCGGGAACCGCGCGATTTCAGAATCGCATGGAAATCGCGCGGGTCTTATTTGTATGAGTTATTAAGTAATCGTTCAGACATACCCGCGCGGTTAATCAAACCGCGCGGTTTCCGCAACCCAACCGCCAGAAAATAGAATCGCGATACTCCCGCGCGGTTCTATTACTATGAAGATCTTACTCAGCGTTCATTAGCATTGCGGGCACCGCGCGATTAACACGTCATAACAAGAGCACCGTGAGTTATTTATTGATGAAGTGGAGAGTTTTTCTTCTGGTAACACGCTTGCCCTCATATGTGTTTCAGAGCTTGAAATATCTTACCTGATTTGTTCAATGAGTTCATCAAAAGATTTTATTGACATTCTCAAATAGTCAAAAAAAATTCGCTCAAACATTCTTAAATTGGGATATAGTGTTACTATCCTCTTAAGATCCTCTCTGAATCTGCGTTTTCTTTATTTTCTGTATCAACCACTGACACGTTAGTTACTCTTCGACTTCCATCTTGAAACTGATCGCTAACTAACCGTCACTGTCTGAACAGTCGCCATTTTTGCGGTTCAAACCGCACGATCTGACAATCGCGCGGTTCCCGCTGTGTCTGAACGAGCACTTACGAGTTCCCGTAAGAAGAAAATACTAGATACTAAATCATGTGAATATATGTAATAAGGTACCGCCAAAAAAATTCAACAAAAAAAAAGGTTGCGTCTCTTCTAGACACAGACTTAACAAATTACGCGAAAAGTTTAACGCGCTGATTAGTATTACGCGAGAAAAGAAACATGAAAACTTCATCTTAGAATTGAATATTGCATAACATTCAGTGAAAAAATACTTACGTTTTCGAAGCATTTGCCACGCTTTCAACTTGCACCGGACTTGTGTAGGACATTTTGATTTGCCAGGGATTTAGCCACGTCGCTACTCTGAAAGAATAAGTTACAATTCAATTTAAGAACACAATCTGTGGTGAGCGCGCTGGTTCCGAGCCTATAGACCAATAACAGACTTTTCCATTTTGGCGCTATTTCGTGCATACGAATTGAGTAATATTTTGTTGGATAAAACTTTAGTAGCAAAAATGTCAAGCAACACCGACGATACTGATGAAAATTTAACTCCACCTGACATTCTAGAAACAGCTACGAAACTGACGAATATTCTTTTGCCAGAATAATCAAATATTATAATACATAATATTCTATGATTAAAAGTACACTAAGTATTTACAACGAAATTGATATTACCAAGTATTCAAAACTTGTATCATTTCTGAAACGTAAATCACAAGCATATAAAAGGAAGAAAGCCAAGACATTTTCAGCTGAACACATAAATAAATTTTTAAATGAAGAGATTAAATAAAGTGTATGCAACTGCATATAATTAGGTATTAAAACACTCGTGTAGTCTTATTTTGAAACAAGAAACTACACTCATGTTTTAATACCCTCTATTATATGACAGTTACATAAACTACTATTAAAAAATATATTAAAATAGCTAATAGGTTAAAATAAAACAGACAGAAATTCGCGAGATGGGCTCAACAATCCAGAATAAAGAAGTTCTCATCTAGTGGATATTATCAGAAATAAATTTACTTAGAAAATATCTAGCGGCTAACGTTGTCTATGCTCGCTTTTTAGTGTACGGGTCGGGTCAGTTGGGAAGTTTTAAATAATTTACACTGTTTATTATCAACCCGCGTTAAACAAAGTATATAAAATAACTAGCTGACCGGGCAAACGTCGTTTTGCCATGTATATCATTTATAATAAAAAAATAGGGGTTGATCGTATAGGGGTAAAAGTTAGGGGTTTTATGTATTTTTTAATGCTGTATCATAAAAAAAACAGAAAAAAATATCTAAAAATAAAAAAATATATTTAGGGGTGGACTACCCTTAACATTTAGGGGGATGAAAAATAGATGTTGTCCGATTCTCAGACATACCCAATATGCACACAAAATTTCATGAGAATCGGTCGAGCCATTTCGGAGGAGTTTAACCTCAAACACCGCGACACGAGAATTTTTTATATTAGATTAAATGCGATGTATGAAAATATATGAAAATGCTAAAGAGAGAGTATATTACAGAACTTTGAAAAATACACTTACATGTCTCCGTGTAGTAATGAATAACTTCGCTCTCTCAACATGACGAAGGAGTGAATACATCTAGCGACTTCTATGCCAGGCCATTCTTCTTCTGGCAAAACTTCCCTGGCTATTTCTGGTGATCATGTAATAAATTTTAAAAGACTATGTTTCTATAAAAAGAGTGAGATTAGTCATAAAATAAATTAATTGAAATGAAAACTGATGATGAAAATATATAAGTTGTGTTTTTTTTTTAAATACCTTTGATAATATATTCTTAAACTAAGCTAATTCAAAATAAAGTTAACTTAAATAAAGCAAAAGACAAAAGTACAGGTAAAAAAGAAGGCCTAAAGAGGGGACCATTCAGTTTTTGAGTATATCACGAACAGACAGACAGATAAACATGGCATATGAAAGTTAGACATATTATGCTGTCACTGACTTTTTGTAGGTATTATCCATCACGTATCGTTAAGGCTGTGTTCGTAAAAACGTTTTCATTTTACTTACTGACTACAAAAATGTCTATAACTTTACGGGCTAATAGCCTATGACACTCAAATAACACGACTATATATAATTTAAATAATTTTTCATATATATTTTATATAATAATCGGTTTTTGTTTACCCCCACTTAAAAAGAATTTTGTGAGGTTGAAGGGGGGGGGGATATTAACGAAAGGTTAAGGTTATGTGGCTGTTAACTGTCCACATGTTATATTGACGGCGCCGCTTTTCATATTTTTGTATGTATGTCTTTATGTTCATTTATTTATTGCCCTAATTCTTACCATTGGTCTCCATAGGTTGAGTCCAAATTCTAAGACAGCTAAACAAACTGGGAAGAGCAACGGGAAGCAATTCACACAATGTCGCGTAATGGTCGTATCTGTAAATATTTTAATTTAATTATTAACACTTCGTTGCATATACAATTAACATAATTAAATAAAAAAGAGGGCAACTGGTTATCACTTTCGAGCGATCTCTTCCAGGCAAACGTGATCAAAAACAAAAATTATATAGATAAGGTAAGCGCAAGAAGTGCAAAAATAATAAGACATAATTATTATAGTTATAACACAAAACGAAGGGAACAAAACAAAGAAAATTAAAACATATGTAAACAGTGAATAATATAAAAAAGGACACATGAAAAAGAAAAAGTGTACAGGAATCACCAGAGGAGCATGTAATTGTTCTTACAAAGGTCGCCAAGATGCTTACAAACAGTTTGTAAGCATCTTGGCGATTTAAAAGAGTGGCGGAGAATTTAATACCAGTTCTTTTATTAGAAATATTTTAGTGCCATTTTAGGCCCTTGATTTGAGAGATTTGAGACAGCAGTAAATGTAAATTTAATAAGTGTACATTAAGTTACCTACATCAATAAATTAAATTTGGATTATATTTTTAAATGTCACAGGCTTAATCGAAAATTCAGTGGAAAATGAATAATAAAAGTTCTTAATTTTTTTGTTTAATTTCTCTCTCCAGTTGACACAGATGGTAAAAATTAATTGGGAATTTAGAATAATTTCCGAGTGTTATAAATTAAGTTAATTTAAAAAAATCTTCAGATTTTATTTCCAAAAGTCTTAAGTAGTTGATTATGCAAAGGTTACATATTTTAGATATCTTTCATATCTTTTTATGTATTTATGTAATAGGAGGCAGACGGGCAGGAGGAAATGTATCTAACTCTATTATAAGTTCGTGAATGTTAATTTTTTTAATATTTTTTACGTAACAAACGAATGACCTGATGTTAAGTGGACACTCACATTGCCAGAAGGCTCACAAGTGCGTTGCCGGCTTTTTAAGAATTCGTACGGTCTTTAAAAATGATTGAAATGAAGAAAAATTATTTTTATAGGAATACTAGCTGACCCTGCAAACGTCGTTTTGCCATGTATACCTACTCGTATTATTTCTAGGAAACATTTTTTAGTTCAATAAAAATAAATATCTTCAATAATAAAAATAGGGGTTGATGATAGAGGGGTGAAAATTAGGGTTTGTATGTTATATTTGTATACTGTATCATAAAAACAAAACAAATTGTCTAAAAATTAAAAAAAAATTTGGCGTGGAAACTCAGACTATGCATTAAAAATTTCATAAGAATCGGTTGAGCCGTTTCGGCGGGTATGGGAACGAACATTGTGACACGAGAATTTTATATATTAGATAACATTATACCTTGACCAGCCAGTTAGTATGACTCCATTGAAATGAATTCCATTTGGTTTCCTACTGATTTCTCTTTGCCATGCCTCTTGATTACTGACATACCGAGCAACTCGTGATAGCATCTGAAGTTATCAAAAATATTTATGTCAATAGTATAGAAAAGTGTGAATGTAATACCTAAGGTAAAACATTGAAGAATTTAGTTTACTTATTATTAGTCAAATTCCAATCACGGACACGCGAGATTATCCGTATTTCCGTTAATCAAATCAAAATGTGCCTCTATCGTACGAATGGCCTAAGCATTAGCCAGCAAGTTTATTAAATGTATTAACAAACGCCACGGCTGAATATCTTTCAGGCCGCAAGTTAAACGGCGCCGTTTAGTTTAAATGGCTAGGCTGTTAATTGAACAGCTAATTAAGCTAGTTGGCTGCAACATAGAACCACTAACTAAAGACATAATAAATAACAGCAATTTCACTTTGACTCGAATAAGACAAAAAAATAAATTTACCTTACTTATAAGTTTGGCAACAAATAATAAGTCAAAAGGGAACAAAATAATGCATATAAACTATATGATATATTATTATGTATACATATTATTTACATTAAATTGTTTCAAAAAATTTTTTAGAATAATATTATCAGTAATATAAAGGCGATAAAGGCGACATCGACGCAAAAATGTATGTTCTATTTGTTTTGATTATAATATCAAACTCACCTGACTACTCCCATTGGCCCCTTTAAAAGCAGACCCGGCCCATACATTAGAAAAAAGGTTTTCATACTTCTCCCACAATGTCCGGTCAATTTGAAAATGTTCTACAGAGCTATAGTTCCATATAACTGGCTGAACTAAATGCCGCAAGTTGTATGCTGAAACACGCGACATTGTTTTAACTAGACGATTTCGTATGTGCCAGATGTGTAAACATTTTTGAATTTATTTTTAATTTTAAGCACCTAAACAAATGGACTGTCATTAAAAATTAGATCTCACAATATTAGGGACATAAGGATAAACATTACTAAATAAATTTAACCAGAAACTTTGAGTACCTAGTTTTCTCAAAGAATTATATCGAAATAAATAAACTTCCAGTCTACAGACCCATTCTCTTTATAATAAATATTAAAAATAAAACATCAGTAAAACTTCTTTGATCAATCTTTGTTGCCATAAAATGATAATTTGTTTGCACAGAATCAAACCTAGAGCATTCCAGATATCACACTGTCAACTATCCCGATTTAAAAAGATCAGGTGAATTAAATTACTATTTACCTTGTATCGTCTCAACAGTCATAGGCCGCAACATATCATCCCACATTAATATTGTGATATTGGGCCTGCGTTGCTTCACATACAATATCACAGCTTGTATATGATCTAAAAACAGTGAGGCCACTTTGTATTTATGTGTGGCCGCTTTATGTTGACATGAATGACAGACTGCTGTGTGCCAAACCTTAAAAAAACTGCTATTAATACCTTGGTCACAGAAATTACAGAATAGAATATTTTTAGGGTATCTAATGATTGGGTTGCCTGGAAGATATTGCTACGCTAGTTTTCTTTTAAAATTTTATATTTATTGTTTTCTTGTAATTAATTAAAAATAAAAACAAACACAACATAACAAATAAAAGTTATCAAAAAATTTGTTAGAAATATTAATGATTATCAATCACAATGCAGTTGCATAAAGTGCCTCAAATGAGGAAATTACTATCTCTAGGATTCATAACAACCATAACATATTTTGAAGGTTATTTATTTTTCTTCATTTAGTATCTATTTATATAAAACATCTCTAACAGTCACATGGAGTAATGTTATTATATATATTATCTCTTTAATAATAATTATGATTGAGTGGCATTACAACCCGATATGAGTTGCCCTTGGCCTCAGATTGATTTCTTTGATAATTTTTAATTCAAGTAGGTCAGTCTTCTGACACATGTGGCCAATTTTTGGTAATGGGACATGGTGGTTTACTCAAAATGTTTTCCATAACTGTATGAGCAAGCGTTAAGTGCGCACATAGACAGAAAGTCCATTGGGGCACAGTTGGGGATTGACTGCAACCACAGGGATGAAAGTTATGTTCTTGCATATCATCAAGTATTATAATTTTTTTGGAAAAGCTAAAGGTTTCTTACCTCATCGGCACCAATATGAATATACTTGGCTTCTGGCTGAGCATTTAATATATCATCAATCAAGTTACAAACCAGTTGTAAAGAATCAGGTTTTGTTGGGCATAAAACAGCTGGTGATGGCAATGATTCTTTAAGATGACAAAACTTTGGATGCTTTAGCACATATTCCATGTGAGCTATGGTTTGAATTAGTTGAATCTGTTGAAAATATTTGATAATTATGGAGTGAGTTAAATTGTTCTATAATATCTACTATGACCACTTGTTCTATATCAATACTTACAACTTCTAGTCCATTTGCCTTTGCACAAAGCATTATATCTTTCACTTCTTCAGGAGAGTACATTCCATCTCCCCCGGAATTATTTGAACTGCCAATGCACTCCAAATCTTTTGTAAAAGGAAATGTATCTTCCCACTCTATAAGTAGCCCTGTTCCACCCCATTCTTTGATAATGCTGAACAGCTGAAAAATTAAACAATTACAAATTTAATTGACATGATTGTTGGGGGTTTTTAACAACAAATTTGAAACATTAGTTTTGTTTTAATAATTCTAGAATTACTTTATAGTAGACAAAATCTGCAGCATTCTTACCTTGTCTAAATAAGAGACTTTCAAAGGTGCACCTTTAAAATCCAAATGAACTATCCTGTAACAATAAATAAAATATAAGTTTATCATTATCTGTAAATGCTTTTGAAGAATTGTAACAATAACAAAAATCTATAGGTGCAACTTACTTCTCCATTTTAATTACGATCTACGACAGTGGAATATAAATCTAAAACTGCTAGGTGATAACGTATAAATATTGCAACCAAGTAATATTCAAAAAGGAACTATCTATGCATGTTAATGTAGCATTTCTTTCCTAATTTTTCTCAAATCAAATCGGTAATATTTTTTTAATAGGCTAAATATTCTGTAATCTTGTAGCTTATTGCTGTTATATAATTTAAAAACTAAGCAGCTTTGGGTTATTCCTTTGGGCTTTTATAATAATATTCAGTTTTCTATTATTAAAACATATTTACGTTCATAATTCATAAATTCGTTTAGTTTTTTTTTTGGAGTTTATGGCCTGGCAGGCCTGGTATCTAGACCTTTAGGCCAAATTCGTTCAGAATTTTTACAAACCCACAGATCAGACTACTGCCTTTTGTAGTTTAAGAAAATGAAACTCAGAAAACGGTCACAGATTAAATTAGGTTTCATATACATTATACAATATTTAGTATCAGTGTTTAGTGATACTTTTATATAATTTATTTATTTAATAAGTAATCTTACAGTATACCTAGGTATTATAACTAAGGAAAAATTAGCCAATATACACAACCAAAACAGATAACATTGATAAACAAAATATACGGCATAAACATAGGTTAATTATGTACTTAATATTTTAAAAAAAAGTATGAAATTGTCACTACTGCTAAATAAGTCAGCCCTTCCTAAAATATTTCCTCATGCCCTCTTTGGTAAGGTGGAAAAGGTCAACTGAAAAATAGCTAGCTAAACCCAGTACCTAACATTGGCGAATTACGCAGATAATTCGTCTTCGTACGAGACACGTGGAATATATTTGTAAATATCTTGTCGCATACGGGATACTTCAAGAAAATATTGACAGCAAATAGGGGCTACCAATCCGTAAAAAATAATAAATCTTGGAGACTTGGCCGATATTCCAATGAATCTAAATTTAAATATTGGCAAGAATCTTCTATATGTTCTTTATAGGCCCATTTTTTCATATATTAATATTCCAAGGTCTCATACCAGGCCATAAACTCCAAAAAAAATATTCCAAGGTCTCTTACTAGTTTTACTTGTGTTGTAAATGTATTGTATTGTTTTAAAGATGAAAATTTCTTTCAAAATTGTAATTTTATTTCGCGAAAAAGTTATCTTGCTACACTTGTATATATTTATTGAAAGTTTTTTTTTTTTTTTTTTTTTTTTTTTTTTATGGCAACAGCTTCAACTTTATGCCAGTTTCAAGTAAAAGGTTGGGAAACTACACGCGAAAAAAAATAAACAAAGACATCAGAAGGAAATAAAGGGATAAGCTGGTTAAAAATAAAATATGTACATAAACATATTACATCTTAATATTATTATAGATTATGAAAGAAGCTAATACATTATAATACAATAAAGGATAAAGCAAAAGGCAGGAGATTTTAGTCGGAAACGGAACATGAAGTGATTGTAAAGAATTCAGAAAGGAGGTACGGTCATATTGGGAACAAGAGAAGAAAATATGGTCAAGGTCACCAATATCTTCTCCACACTCACAAATATTACTATCAATAATACGAAGCCTTGCTAAATGATGAGGTGTACAAACATGTCCTAAACGCATTCTGGAAATGATAGAAGTGACAGTTTTAGAACTTTTAACCTCAAAGAACCATGGTCTACTGGGGATCCTGGGTTGAATTTCAGCATAATGTTTGCCTTTGAACTTGCTGCTTCTCAACCAAACATCATTCCATGACTTCCAAAGATGGGTTTTCGGAAGAGCAGCTAAATCATGACAATAATTAATGTATGGGACTATGTCTCCATCCTTTATAGCTTCTTTAGCAAGCTCATCGGCTTTCTCGTTTCCTTTAATTCCACTGTGACTTGGAATCCATGCAAAGATAACGGTGTAATTTCTTTGAGAACATATTAAAAGCTTATCACGTATTTCGCAAATAATAGGATAACAAAGTTTCATTTGGAAAGGAAATTTTTCAAGAGATTGTAGTGCACTTTTTGAGTCTGAAAATATGATTGTACTTTTAGATTTTAATAAAATAACTAGTTCTAAAGCTTTTAAAAGAGCAAAACACTCTCCAGTAAAAACCGAGGATTCAGGAGGAAGTTTAATCTTTTGAATTATTTTATGTTGCCAATGAATTAGACCAACTCCAACACAATTATCAACAGAGATTTTAGAGGCATCTGTAAAAATATAATCCCAACCTTCCCAATTTTGTTCCTCAACGCTACTCATGAAACGAATATTTGTTTCCAGAATATCTTGCTTACGGACGCCTATATTATATCTTATATCCGGATCAAGAATTAAAGAATTGAATTGTGTCATAAATATGGGTAATGATGGAGATCGATGAATGCGGCTGTGTAATGTTAAAAATTTACGAAAGCTTATTATTAGACATGGTAATGATTTGTGACGCCAGTAACGGGATGTATAAATAATATTGTTCAATTCATGCAGCCTTCCATATAGAGGGTGGTTAGAAAACTGCATAGATTTGAACAAGAATCGATCACTTAAAAATTGCCTTCTTAATTTTAAAGGAGGATCGCAGCATTCTACTTGTAAAGCATTGGATGGGCTTGATTTCATTACTCCTGTCACAATTCTCAAAGCTTTTGACTGAATGACATCAAGTTTTTTACTTCCCAAGACACTTCCTCCATCTAAGAGAAATGTGCCATAATCTAAAACAGATCTTATAAGAGCGTTATACACAAGTTTCATAGAAAACGGATGAGCACCCCACCATACACCTGAAAGGCATTTCATGATGTTAAGCAGCTGTGCACATTTCATAACAACATGTTCATAATGGGCAAGTCCAGACAATTTTGAATCCAATATAACTCCTAAAAATTTAATTTTTGTTTGGAGTGGCAAAGATTGACCATTGAAGGTCACATTTATTATAGGAGTTGTGCGTTTTTTGGAAAATACGACTATAGAACTTTTGGAAACTGATAGATCTAGGCCATTTTTAACTAACCAGATATTAAGACAATTAAGTGAACTAGACATGGAATTGCAAGCCTTAACCACAGATTTATCAACGGAATAAAAAAGAAGATCATCTGCATATTGTAGCACATTTATATGGGAATTTATAGATAATTCTAAATCATACGTGTAAATATTATATAAAAGTGGGCTTAGTACCGAACCTTGGGGAAGGCCTTTAAAAACTGTACGCTTTAACTCGGTAATATTATCATATTTCTGAACGATTAATGATATGTATCTACATGATAGTAAATTGATGATAAAACGTATTAATAACGTAGGAACCTGTAGCTCTAATAACTTGCGTTGTAGAATAGAAATGTTCACATTATCATAGGCGGCAGAGATGTCCAAAAAGGCAGCAACAATATCTTCATCACGCGAAAAAGCTATGCGAATATCTGTGGTCAATATAGCTAAATTGTCTATTGTAGATTTTGACTTCCGAAAACCGTATTGACTATTGGCTATTAAATTATTGTTTTCTATAAACCATTCCAAACGATTCTTCACAAGATGTTCAGCAATTTTAGTTAAAACGGAGGACAACGCAATAGGCCTATATGAGGCAACATCATTGGTAGGTTTGTTAGGTTTTTTAATCGCTATAACTTCTTGAGACTTCCATGTTTCAGGAATATTACCTGTGACCATGACGGAGTTTATTAAATTTAAAAAATACATTAAGGCAGTATCACCAAGATGAGATAAAAATGAGTACATAATACCATCCTGACCAGGAGATGAATCTTTAACATGTGAAAGCACACCTTTCAATTCATGTAATGAAAAAGGAGAGTTTAAAGAGGAAGTGTCATCTATCAAAGACGATTCCAAAGGAAAGTAGATCGATTCAGCAGCTGATGGAGGAGCTAATCTGTCTAAAAAGGCATTTGTTAAAAAAGGGGGAAGTGAAGACGATGATAAAGATTCTTTGAAAGCAGATCGAAAACGTTTAATACTTGTCCAAACTTCTGAAGGGCACGTAGAAGGAGATAAAGAAGTACAAAAATTTTTCCAGCCTGCCTGCTTTTTATCTCTGAGGAATTTACGTGTGGTACTAATAACTTCATTGAGAATATCTAAATTTTCATTGGACATGTCCTCAGCATAGACTCTCTCAGCTTCCTTTCTTCTGTTTACAGCAACCATACATTCTCTATCCCACCATGGAGGAAAAGGAATCTTATTAGACGGATTTCGTTTGACAGAAAAAATCTGATCGGCAGATTCTATTAAACATGTAGCCAAAGCTTTGGAGGAATTGGTCTCACCACCGCTAACTAATTCAGGCAAATCATTTATTTTAGATTCGACAAGGATTTTAAATGCAAGCCAATCAGCATTATTTAATTTATATTTCACACGAGGTTGTCGTTTTTGATAAGGAGAGCGTCTAATAGGTGAGGATATGATAATCGGGAAATGATCACTGCCAAAAGTAGATGATGAAGTGTACCAAGAACGAGAAGAAGCAAGATCTGGAGTACAAATTGATAAGTCAACCGCGCTAAGCTTTTCATTAGGCTTTGTACGTCTGGTTGGTGAGCCAGTATTAAGTAAACACAAATTATGTAAATCTAATATTTCAACTAAACGTACACCATTGGAGTCAGTAGTGCCACAACCAAACATTTGGTGATGAGAGTTAAAGTCACCCAATAGAAGGAATGGACGACTAAGTGAAGAAAGTAAATTATTAACGCTATTGAGAATAACAAAAGAGGAACGAGCTAGGTAAATGGAAACTATAGAAATATTATCAATTTTTATGCCGACAATATTAATGGCATCATTAGAGATTAATGAAGAAAACGCTATTTCAGAAAAATTAATTGAGTTCCTGACAAGTAACGCTACGCCACCATGGCCATCAAATCTATCATCACGCAAGCAGGTATATCCTGGGATCCTTAATAGGTACCCTGGCTTCAACCACGTTTCAGATAACGCAACAACAACGGGAGAATGTTTATTTATCAAGTATATCAAATCATGTTTCTTTGGAACAACACTCCTGCAATTCCATTGAATTATCTTGGAATCCATTATTTTTAATAACATTAACTGATTTAATTTTTTCATTAATAGAGGCAACGTGGGACGGTTTCAATAAGTTTGAGTTTATTAAACTAGTTAATAATGCTAGTATCATTTCTAATACATCAGATTTTTCTTCTTCTTTATTTTTGTGTCCAACCAGAGCACTGCCATTTTTAGGCTCTGGAACTTGGAAATCTTTTAAAACATTATAATGAGCAACACGATCATAACCATGTTGTGGTTTACGAGGAGAGCGAGGTTTTAAGAATATTGTCTTTTTATTTGAGGCATTAGTATAATTATTACGAGATACAGACTTCGCTGCGGAAGATACGGGTTTTGGTACTTCCGGAATTGTTGAACTTAATGCATCTGCGTATGAAGGCTTAATAGAAGAAAAATATTTACTGGCTTCGGCATAAGACATGCAGCTCTGAGCCATTTTAACTTTGATTTCTGTCTGTCTCACAAATTCTGGACATGACTTATCTATCGCTGAATGGGACCCTTCGACTTCACACATTACACAGTACAGAGGATCTTTATCTGACCTGTCACATGATACGCCTGCATGTTGACCTCCACAGTTATAACATATTGGAGTCTTAGAACGACATTGAACTTTGGTATGACCATAACGGCAGCATTTATAGCATTGTAATTTATTGAAAGTTTATTTTGTTTGTAACATATTTCTAGCCTATTGAGATCTTGTTAAATTTGATTACTTAATTTCTGTCATCCGCGAACATAAGATACTTATAAAAGTGAAAAGAGTATTAAAATACTCTTTTGCTTCTTAATTCTTAAATAACGGGACCACATTGACCCTTGGGAATTGTGGGATACTCCTGATGTAATGTGTTGCTCTCGTTACGTCACGATAATTTATTGGTCACATACATTTTGGGCTAGCGAACCACAGATCCTGAATTCGTCAATATAATAAAAAAAACAACTTAAGTCACGATTTTTATTTTTCAATATTTTACACAATACTTTCTTAAGTATATGTCTAGATGTAATGTTTTAATGTTAATATCAAAAGTATTGAAATAACAAAATATAATTCAAGAAAGTGTCTAGAATCAAAATACATACATCATTTAAGATTTTTTTTATAACTGGGACATCCTAATTTTTATGGAACTAAAATTAAGTAGACAATAAATGTAATCTGTTCAAAAACACAAAAATAAGTACACTGTCGAAAATGTAAGGTGCCAGAGTAGATATGGCGCCAAAAGCTTTTTATACCATCATTTTATTTAAAAAAAACTACAATTAAGTGAATATGACTAAACAAAAGTACACTCGTTAAATTAGTAATACACACAAAACTTAAAACATGCCCTTCGCGCGTCAATACACAAATTAATTAAACAATTAAAAGTAAATATACCTATACATATAAAAATATGTAAAATTAAGCCTGCTAAATAATCTTACACTCTAAAAATTTTACTCTTTACCAAAGTAATTTTTACTAAAACAGCTAGTATGTTTTTTAAAACTTCTTGCTGGTAATATAATTGTCTTGGTTTTAGGTAGATTTATTATAATATAAAAATACTAATACAAAAATAAACGGCTCTAATGAGCGATTATTATTTTTACATTGGGATCGGGTTCTCCGGCAGCATCCTTCGCAAGAGGTGCGTCTCCAACAATCCTAAAGTTTTTTGTGTATGGTATTACAGCTACCAATAGACCGGAAACAACGACCCAAATTCCCGCCACGTAGAAAGCTGCATCCCAATATCCGGTCCTGTCACGAAGAGCGCCTATAAAATTCGAAAACCAATAAATATCTCATTTTAACTACAAATATTATATACTAGTAGACTCGGCCAAGCGTTGCTGTGGCTAAGATTTTTGTTTTATTACATAGTAGTAAAGTATTCAAGAGAAACGGCAGGAGAACACCAATCCACCATGCTTTTTTGGTAGTTATGCCATTAAATTATAGCTTATGTGAAACGTTGATACTTTCAACACAGCGCCATCTGTTAGAATTGTGACTCAACATCAAATAATTAGCAATAAAATAATATTGCGGGTATAAATTGAGATGTAAGCTATCCTATCTTTTAAGTTGGATCAAACTACACACGGTGTGCAAATTTGATTGATATCGGTTCGGTAGTTTAGGAGTCCATTGCGGACAAACAACGTGACACGTAATTTATATATATTAAGATTTTTAGTGGCTCAATTTGTTTTAATCTCCATTATAATATTAAAAACAACTTTTTAAAAGTTGTAGAAGACATTTAAAGTATGTGCTATTTGTGTAACTTCGTATTTAAATGATAAAAAGGGCTATTTTGTATGTACCGTTGCTAGGCGGCATTTCTTAAGCAAAATATTTCTAAACTTACCAGCCATAGGTGGTCCGATCAAATGTCCTACACCTTGACTAAGAAGTACCAAGCCATATGCCATTGTGAATCTTTCCAACGCTATCAGCTCCACCAAAATGCTCGGCGTATAGGAATACGAACTTGAGAAGGTGAGACCAAAGATAAAAGCGTTCAAAGTGAGAATATAGAAGCTATATGTCTCCTTTGGATCCATCAGGCGAATAAGAACTGGGAAGAGAACGATTGTACCGCCACACAGTACGAGGCAAACCCCGTATGTTTTGGTGATATTCACCCAAGGCAGATCACCCATCCAGCCAAGCCCAACCTGAAAAAGTTTTTAAAATCCATAGACATCCTTAAAATAGTTCTTTTTTATTTATATAATAAGTTTTTACTCTTGGATAAACATTTGTCGAAATTGTAATGAATTTCATACCGATTATCAGTTGCAATAGTTCTTATACAGAAAAGCAATATAATTCTTTTTTAGGGTTGTTAGTAGCCTTTAGAGATACTCTCGGTAAAAAGTTCAAGTCATTTCTTTGTTCGTCCTTGACACTTAATCATATAAAAGAATGCTAATAGTGTGTAAATAGTCTATGTTAACAATTATATACTCATTACAGATAAGAGTTACAGATAGTACAAAGAGTTACTTAAAGGCTTGTTTTCATACAGATATTATATACAAGTTTATCAAAGAATATTTTGTAATCGCTTAGAGAAATATACAAGTTGTTTATAGCTTCTTAAACTCAAACTCAAACTCAAAATATCTTTATTCAAGTGGGTAACCAAGTACACTTTTGAATCGTCAAGTTAAATTAATCGTTAATTTACATTTACTACCAGTTCGCAAGTCAAGGGCGTAGAGCGGGTAAGAAGAACTGGCAAGAAACTTTCCGCCACTCTTTTTAATCGCCAGGTATTGTCATACAAATTCTTTGAACTGGAGCAATTCAATCCCAAGGATTAGGATCATTTAAGTAGTCCTCAAATTTATAAAAAGCTTTGTTGATTAGTTTCCGTTTAACGACGGCTTTGAATTTAATACATTGTACCTTAATCTGTGGTGAAAAAATACAGAAAACATTTCTAGTGGAGATAGAAAACCGCATTGTGATTAATATCGGTTTATTATTAGTTTATATTAACATGAAATTGTGTTTATAGTAGAAGCAGTGTTGGCCTAATGGTTTAAACGCCTCTCATCTGATCGGTCGTAGGTTTTCTTACTATGTCCGCAAAAAAACAGTCGCTCGTATGAATCGTAACGGCGAGTGTTAGACACTGAATCCAAGAAGGTTGTACATATATTTTTTATTATTGTGTTTTTTTTTTTAAATAAAAGTCAACGTGACGTTTCAAGGCTACTTACAATTCCAATAATGGTAGCTACTCCGAAAGTACTGAGCATCAAAGCACCTTGTGTCTCAGTATACCCGCTCTCTTCCATGAAAGTCGAAATGTAGAAGTAAGGTACGATGAACCAAATGAATAGAACCAAAGTAGACAGATTCATCATAAGAAAATGAAATTCCGTGAACATGTTGAAGTCGAACGTTTTGTTGATAATGTCCAAGAAACGCCTTCCCCATGTCTGAAATAAAAAAAAAATACTCGTCATTTATTTTTACTAAGTATATGTCAGACATTGACGCTCTTCAAATTAACACATTATTACTTTTTTGAAGTTTTTTTGGAACGAAGTTCCGTATCGCGCGTTACGAAAGGGGGCTAGACGGAAAAAATTAAGACCAAAAGTTGTAACGACGCTTTTTGCTATAGTTGTAAGCCGTGTGTCTCTCGCTCTCATAGAAAGCAAGCCAGTTATTTTCGTTTCGTCTATCTTTTTCACATTGAACAGTGTGGTGTCGCGACGATTATATTTGTTGAGTGAATACAGGTTTTTGTACATAATTAATAATAAAAACAATAATCCAGCAGAATCGACAACAAAATATAATATTACCATCGATGCAGTTTTTTAAATAAAATAGAATCCCAAACATATGTTTCCTACTTCAGTTACCACAAGCCAATTATTCCTAAAATTGAGCCTACTGATTAAGTTTATATTAAATTATATTTGTTAATAATAAAATAAATATTATAACTTAAATAAAATAAAATTTTATTAAAATTCCTTCACTAATTAATCGAAAGGAACTTCGTTCCATTCGGGTGTCCCTTGACACCTCAAGTTTTTTTAATAATTGTTAAGACCTGCTACATACTAACTATCGCATCGGTGGTTGTAAAGGATAGTTGTACAGTTGGTAAAAAATTTACCGGCTTGTTAGTAAAGGGAATTCGTCGAAACCAATGCAGTTGTCAGAAAAAAATCCTTTAATTATATATAGGATAGCGTTAAAATATAAACTCTTTGGTCGATTTAAAACAAAAAAAATTGCATCAGCGTTGTTTACCTTATCTTCCTCCTCCTTCACTGACCACATTGAGTTTTTATAAATATCTGGGCAGGAAGATGCCCTCAATTTATATTTAGCTATGTTCATCATAGCACCTCTGTGCATAATGGAGTTACGATGTACTCTAATACCCCTTAAATAGTTGTGATCGGCTTGAATATTCCTGGTAAACCAATCCTGACGAGCTTTTGGAGTAATTACGTTATTTTCAGGTATTGGTTGGAGCAATTTATTTTTAACATTTTCGATTTTCTTGTCGAATTCTTTCTTTTCCTTTTTGCTTATTTTTGTTTTTCCATCTTTCTTTGGTGACTCGATTGGTAATTTAGTCTCTGAGGACGTCCTCAGAGCAAGTAGTGAAGGATAGTTTTGCAAAACGATACTGTATAGGCGTTCATTAGACTTTAGTTGCTCCAATACTTCAATTGGTACCTGGAAGTAAAATAAAATTATTACGAATGTATATTTTTAAATTGCAGTAATAATTCATTTTTAGTGTTGGCTTAGTGGCTGCAGCGTGCGACTCTCATCCTTGAGGTCGTAGGTTCGATCCCCGGCTGTGCACCAATGAACTTTCTGTTAAAGTGCCCATTTAACCTTCGCTCGAACGGTGAAGGATAACATCGTGAGTAAACCCAAAAATTGGACGGCATGTGTTAAGCACAGGAGGTTGATGACGTACTTGCCAATTATATTGACAAGTGCTCATGAAACAGATACAGGAATCTTACACCTAAAAAGGTACGTACTTCAGCACCTATGACGACGTTGGAATTACATACGAAAAAAGCATACCCTTTCATTTTGTCGCAAGAATGTAGGCAAATTAATGACGGAACTTCCTTTATGAAGTTGCGACGAATCAGCATTTCTTTTTGTAGCCTCTTCTACGTTTTCTGCTTCTGCTATAGATGAAACTAAGGCCATAAGGATGTCTTCGGGTGTATCACCACTATTCATTAATGACTTCAACTCTTCAACTCCAGGATATATAGACTCTCCGCCACATGATTTCGCAGACCTTGCTGATATCGATGTATAACTGCACGCTCTTTTAGCTTTACTAAGTCTCCTTTGTTTTTTTTGTTCTATGATCAGCCACTCTGGATCTCTCATTACTGCTCCACAAACGCACACATTAAGTACTGTGCCAGCCAAAAGAAGCAAAGTTCCTCTCCAACCGTACTCATCCAACAAATATGTCGTCAGGGGTGAGTACACAAATGTACCAAATCCGACACCGCATGATCCTAAACCTACTGCTAGGTTACGTCGTTTTTCAAACCAGTATGCTATAGATACCACGGCAGTTACATACAGTAACCCCATTCCTAATCCAGCAATTATACCATACGTTACGTACAACGCTTCAACTGTGTTACTGTATGAAGCAGCAACAAATCCAACAGTGGAAAAAAGTCCACCAACCATAGTCATCCTCTTACAGCCGTATCGATCGACGAGAGCGCTCATTATAGGTCCAGCTATCAATGGAACCGATATAAAAAGACTGCCAATCAATGAAGTCTTTGCTTCGCTTGTTTCGAAGAAGTCCACAAATTTAATCTGCAGTAAACCGTAAGAAAAAGCCGAGCCATCAGCCACCGTGGCGATAAGAAAGGAGGCGGCTACGACCACCCAGCCCCATCCCCCATCCGGTATCTGTGGTTCTTGTTCAATGTCTTTGCTAGAACATATACTATCTGCATCACCAATGCCCAAGAATGTAACTCTTTCATTGGTTGACTTAGCATCGTCGTCGTCTTTGTTATACGCAACACTTAGTGTATCCTTCTTTTCGTCCGTTTTCATCGCATTCACTGTATTCAGGTCATTGTTATCCGAGTTTCTGACATCGCACTTGCTGTCATGAACGGAATCGATGTACTTGATGTCGTTCTTGATTAACAGCGGAGACGTAGTCTTCTCCTCTTCAGACGGTACGCTTTGTTCATGTTTAACACTATCTTTACCTGGTATTCCATTTGCGTACTTTCTTTCCGTTTCCATTCCACGCGTTTTAAGTACGGTTTTAAGTACGTACTTGGAACCGTGTGATCTTCGTATAGAAGAGATAAGTCGCCTTCAATGAGCGAGTTAAGTTTGTCTACGTTGAAGACACGATAAGTTCTCTTGACCAATGTCTTAATCTCGGATCTCTAGCGGAATACCGGCAGGGGCTCTTCGATATACAAAGAGTGAGAGTGCTGGGTTTGTTGCTTGTCGAGTTCATCAAGGACCGGCTAGTCCTCGATATCAATTTCTTAAAAAATACACTTTCAAAATTGTGGCGCGTTTGTCTAATAAACGTCTTCTCTTTTTTTGACATTAAAGTCTTTCTGCTTCAAACATTTCAGTGCAGAAACAATCTGAAACAAATAAGAACAATTGAGATTGAGAAACATTTATTTTAAGAACATTAAAAATAATAATTCGTATATTTTTTGAATGTTATAGTTTTTCACGGAGCCAGTAAAATATATAATATCTTTATAATACATGCAAAATTAATTACATTGAACACAAATCACTAAGCAACAACTAGGATGACCTAATTAATTATCGTAATAATACCCATTATGACATATTATATTTTTTAGTCGTGCTATACCTTTATCTGACGTATCAAACGTAATGCCTATTACTCATTGTATGATCTAATTAATGGAGCAATTTTAAAATACTAAGGTCAATGACCCAAGATAACGCGTATAGAATCTTTCGAAGTATATTATAGATTCCTTATCTATTGTATTATTTATATATCTTATTTTTTGAATTTATCTAAATCAAGATTAATTTTTGACATATATAAATAAGATTTAAGGACAAAATTATAAACATATAGAGTTGTAGGTGATTGATTAACGTGTCGTATTGAAACAGTGATGTGTTCTGACAAGAACATATCAGAATAGTTACGGTCGTGTGTTCTGAAAAGAACAGTTTCATCGTGTCGTAAGACACGGTAATTTGCCCTGACAAGGGCAGTTGTCAAACGTTTTCGTCGTGAAACAAGAATAATATGTCCTGAAAAGGACAGTTGTTTAGACGTTTAGTCGTGATACGATAATTTGTCCTGAAAAGGACAGTTTTAGCGTTATCGTAAGGCTACGATACCGAAGTGTTCTGAGATGAACACGTTCGTACGCTTCGGCGGCTGCGTGCAGAAAAAGGCCAACTTTTTGCCGCGCCGCATTTTTATCGCCTACTCTGGTACCTGCGCAACCAATCAACGCTCCGCATCTTGGCACCACATGTCAATATTAGTTGTAAGTGTAGGATAATTTTTAAGTATAATTGTACACAGTTTTGTAAATAAAATCATTCAATTATTCACTATTCCATCTTCACCTCTTCTCTACAAGTAATTAGGGAGTTTTATTTTAACATCGACCAAGTAATTCTGAACGAGTCAGCCGAAGCAACATCCCTAAAGTGGTGACCCCGAGAAGAACAAGCCCGTGAAGAACAACCCCGTGAAGAACAACCCCGAGAAGAACAACCCCGAGAAGAACACCAAGAACATTGAAGATGTCGACAACAGAAAATTCCGGTGCAGAGCGTCAAACTTCATCAACACCGTCGAGCCAAGAAGTCTCCGGCATTTCACTGTCGCTCCGCGTGCCACCATTCTGGCGTGACCAGCCGCTCCTCTGGTTCTGCAGTTTCGAAGCAGCAACCGCCGATTTAAAACGAAGCCAGGCCCAGCTCGCCCAGATGGTCATCGCACAGCTTGAAAAGCAAGATATACAAAACATCGCTGATCTCATTTGTTCGCCGCCGGAAGCTGATTACTACAACGCTATTAAAGACCGTTTAATATCGCTATACGAAGAGTCTAACAGCGCACAAACGAAGAAACTACTGTCGCAAGTCGAGCTCGGAGACCAGAAACCTAGCCAGCTGATGAGGCAAATGAAGCAGCTTAATAAGGATAAATTTCCGGAAAGCACCATCAAAATGATGTGGCTCGAGCATCTGCCGCCACACATTCGTTCCGTGTTAGCTGTCAGCGAAGCGTTTAAAATCAAAACGACGCTTGACGACCTTACCTTGCTCGCGGACAAAATGATGGAAGTCCACACGCCGTCGCAACACATCGCTGCCGTCGCAACGCCTTTCGCATCTGTACCATCGCCTCCACCACCTCATCCGCAACAGCCAACCATCGACACACTCATCGGTGAAATAAGAAGATTGTCTTTGGAAGTGGCTGAGCTACGAGCACAACCTCGCGACAATTACCGCAACAGTCGCTCTCGCCAACGTTACCTATCACGCTCGCGGAACGCATCTCCATATCACAAGGAAAACCGACGAGAATCGCAGACGGAAGACCGAAGCCGAAAAAAATCTCCAATACCGTACTGCTATTACCATCATCGCTACGGTATGGACGCGAAGAAATGCGCACCGCCGTGTAGTTTCAAGCCCATCAACCAGTCGGAAAACTAAAAGTAACGCTGGCCGCGGCGGGAACTGGCGTTACCGAATCATCACACCGCCTTTTCGTTACCGACAGGGTAACGAAACTTACCTTTTTGGTCGACACAGGAGCCAATATCTCCGTGCTACCAAAGAAAAAAGGCTCACGCGAAAAACCACTGCCGTTCCAACTCTACGCCGCCAACAACACGGTAATTCCTACATACGGAGAGAAGTCACTCACACTCGATCTTAACCTCCGAAGACCATACACATGGAAATTCGTCGTAGCAGATGTGTCCAAGCCAATCCTGGGAGCAGATTTCTTACAGTACCACCACCTCATTGTCGACGTAAAAAACCGACGATTGATCGACGGGAAAACACAGCTGGTAACTAACGCTCAACTCAGTACTGCGGGCATACCTACAGTTCGCAGTATAGACATTGGGCAAAATTACCACAGCATACTAGCAGATTTCCCAGGCACAACTAGACTTACCTCAATGAAGCTAAGTCCTAAACATTCCGTCGAACACTTCATTGAAACAAATGGACCGCCTCTTCACTGCAGGCCACGCCCCATTGCGCCGCATCGCTACGAAATGGTCAGGAAAGAATTTCAGAACATGATTAACCAAGGGTTATGCAGACCAAGCAAAAGCCCTTGGGCATCACCTCTTCACGTCGTGCCTAAGAAGAGTGGAGAGTTACGCGTGTGTGGCGATTACCGAAGGCTCAACGCTATAACCAAGCCCGATCGGTATCCCATACCACGCATACGTGATTTCACATACCAACTCGCAGGGAAGAAAATTTTCTCCACACTTGACCTCAACCGCGCCTACCAACAACTGCCAGTCAGCGAGCAAGATGTGGAGAAAACCGCCATCATAACACCATTCGGCCTTTTCGAGTTTCCGCGCATGTGTCCTGGTCTAAAGAACGCCGGCCAGACATTCCAACGTTTTATTCACGAAGTACTGCGCGAACTCGACTTCGTATTCCCTTTCGTTGATGATCTGCTGATAGCGTCAATCGACGAGGAAGAGCACCGAAAACACCTACGCACCGTATTACAGCGACTAGAAGAATACGGTATTACCATCAACCCATCAAAATGTGTTTTCGGCCAGCCAACTGTCAAATTCCTCGGTCATCAAGTCACGGCGGAAGGAATACAGCCACCCCAAGAGAAGGTACAGGCTATCACAGACTTTCCAAAGCCACAAACCGTAGAAGAGCTGCGACGTTTTCTCGGTATGATAAACTTCTACCGCGAAAATATCAAAGACGCCGCCACCATACAAGCGCCGCTAAATACCTACCTGCACAACATCAAGAAACGTGACAAAACAAAGATCGACTGGACCGCTGAATCGACGCAAGCTTATGAAGCATGTAAAGAGAGCATAAAAAACGCCGCTTTACTCGCTCATCCGTCTCACCATGCGACGCTTGCTATATTCAGCGACGCGAGTGACAAAACAGCTGGTGCCGCACTAAATCAATTTGTGAACAACACATGGCAACCACTCGGCTATTTTTCGAAGAAATTCAGCGACGCACAGACTCGCTACAGTACATATGATCGAGAGCTACTCGCCATCTATATGGCTGTCAAACACTTCCGAAAAATGTTCGAGGGACGTGAAATAATAATATACACGGACCACAAGCCGCTAACATTCGCTTATACAAAATCAAATACAAACAGCGAATCACCGAGACGCACCCGACAGTTACTTTATATAAGCGAATTTACCACTGATATACGACACATCAGTGGGTCTCAAAATGCGGCGCGGCAAGCAGCCGCAGACGCATTATCACGCATCGACGCAATCACATGTCCATCGCCGATCGACTACAATCAACTTGCAATAGCTCAAGAGCGCGATAGCGATACAATGCAAGCACTCAGTCTACAGAGCAACCTATCTTTCAAGGAAGTTAACCTGCCCGCGTCAAACATCAAATTACTCTGCGAAACTTCAACCTCATGCATACGTCCGTACCTACCTGAAGAATACCGACGTACCGCATTCGACGCAGTACATAACGTTAGCCACCCTGGAATAAAGACCACGAGGAAATTAATTACGCAACGCTACTTTTGGCCCTCAATGAACGCAGATGTCGGCAAGTGGGCAAAAGTATGCCTACAGTGTCAGCGCGCCAAAATACAACGCCACACAACAAGTCCATTATCAATTTTTTCACCAACCGAACGATTCGAACACGTGCACATCGATATCGTTGGTCCGCTACCTACCGCGGCCACCGGTCATCGATACCTCGTGACAATGATCGACAGAGCGACGAGATGGCCCGAAGCGTACCCATTATGCGAAATAACAGCCGAAGACGTCGCCAAAGCAGTGTACGAAGGTTGGATATCCCGTTTCGGTTGCCCTGCTACAATAACAACGGACCAAGGACGCCAATTCGAAAGCAGAGTATTTGCATCTCTTTCTCGCTTACTCGGAATTGAGAAAACGCGTACAACATCATACCATGCACAGTGTAACGGTATCATCGAAAGATGGCACCGTGTCCTTAAGGCCGCATTGAAGGCAAGACTACAGACCGCAAGAAGCTGGATTAACGAGCTACCAACCGTCTTACTCGGATTACGCGCCGCTATGCGAAGTGACACCGGCGTAAGCGCCGCCCAACTTACCTACGGATGCAACATACGCTTACCCGGTGATTTCTTATCTACGACCCGCGATAACGTCATTATGGACTCTGCCTACATCGATCAGCTGCGCGACGCAATACGTAACTTGCAACCAATGCCTAACCAACCACACAGCAACACAAAACCTATATTCGTACACCGCGACCTGCAAACATGTGAATACGTATTCGTACGCATAGACGCCGTAAAGAAGCCATTACAAGCACCCTACGACGGACCCTATCGCGTGCTAAAACGAGACAGCAAGATATTCACGCTGCAGTTACCTAACCGTGAAACAAAGATCTCTATTGACAGACTCAAACCCGCCTACACAATCGCCGAGCCAGATGTGCCCACTGATACAATACCGAGTACCTGCAACAAGCAAATCACATCAAGTGCGAGCGAACTAGATAAACCATCAAATAGCCTGAAACATCAAAACGATAACAACCTGAAACATCAAAACGACAACAACCTGAAACATCAAAATGACAACGACCTGAAACAACAAGACATTGGGAACAACTCAATACCTACAAGGACAACTCGCCGAGGCCGCGTTATACGCCTGCCGGTACGCTTCGCTAGAGGGGGAATCCTGTAGGTGATTGATTAACGTGTCGTATTGAAACAGTGATGTGTTCTGACAAGAACATATCAGAATAGTTACGGTCGTGTGTTCTGAAAAGAACAGTTTCATCGTGTCGTAAGACACGGTAATTTGCCCTGACAAGGGCAGTTGTCAAACGTTTTCGTCGTGAAACAAGAATAATATGTCCTGAAAAGGACAGTTGTTTAGACGTTTAGTCGTGATACGATAATTTGTCCTGAAAAGGACAGTTTTAGCGTTATCGTAAGGCTACGATACCGAAGTGTTCTGAGATGAACACGTTCGTACGCTTCGGCGGCTGCGTGCAGAAAAAGGCCAACTTTTTGCCGCGCCGCATTTTTATCGCCTACTCTGGTACCTGCGCAACCAATCAACGCTCCGCATCTTGGCACCACATGTCAATATTAGTTGTAAGTGTAGGATAATTTTTAAGTATAATTGTACACAGTTTTGTAAATAAAATCATTCAATTATTCACTATTCCATCTTCACCTCTTCTCTACAAGTAATTAGGGAGTTTTATTTTAACATCGACCAAGTAATTCTGAACGAGTCAGCCGAAGCAACATCCCTAAAGAGTGTTGTTTTAATGTCTTACTAACAAGGCCGTGATTAACTAACCAATTGAATGATTCTGCGTGGTTAGACAGATCGTCACTGAAGTCTAATTAACTTGATTGAACTAAAAATAAAACATTCTACTTGAGCCTTATTATTGAATGCGTCAGTTGAATGATTACATCATTATATCATATGCAAAGCTCGTAGACGTTCTCCTAAATAAATTCTACTTTTAAGTCGGCTCACAGATTTGTTATTTATAGCCCTCGTGTTGGGATTCGAACTTATGAACGTAATTTTTTACGTTCATAAGTGTCATTACCTACATAAATAAATATCATTCGGCTATATTTATGTACTAAATAACTAATATATGCAACTTATTACTTTGACGACAAATGCTTACAAACATTTGACTTCTTTTGACCCCGCTTTTGTATGTCCACAAGATTTTAAATGACATTAAAGAGAGATGACAATATGTCATCTAACCCTTTTTCTCTCATAACCTCAATTATATTACAACGATGTTCAATGCATAACATCGAATACAATGTTCATGTTCATCGAATACAATGTATTTTTGGTTATCTTTGAAGACTAGCAACACAGTCTTATCATTTGCAGTGCACTATAATACTTTCCTTGCTATTTTTAAGACCCGTCGGAATTATATACATACTAAGTACGAAGAATTATATACTGTAAGTACCTACTGACCGTGTGACCTTGTTCATTATCAATTAAATTTTTAGTAATATTCAGGTACAAATTCCAAACATTCTTAACATACCTATTACCTACGGTTATATTAATCATTGAATCTCCATTGACTACATCACAAATATAATTAAAAAGATGTTAGCGGAACAACTGAAGCTGACCTTATTTTATAATTGCATATTTTGAATAAATACAATTTTCTTGAGTAATATTAGGAACCATTAAAAGTGCTACTAAATCATGGCCGTAGTGAGGTTAATGAACCTGTATGGCTTCTTCGGACAGAATTGCATAAAAATCGGCGCCTTAAATTAACGCGGACGAAACGGATAGTACATTATAGAATACAGAAAGTAATAATAAATATATAAATATATATAAGAAGTAATAAATAGCGCATCTACTTGTTAAAATTTCTAGATCATTCTAGAGTTCGAGACGCATAGATTTGGGCAGACCAAAGAGAATAGAACACTATAATTAATACGTTATAACCGACTAACAGATTTGAATAGTGTTTAACAAAAAATTGTGAATGTATTTTATTACTTATTTATTACTTATTTCTTTTATATTACTTATTTATTTTATACTTATTTGTAATATCACAGTTTAACATTAATTCGATAGAATATAAAAATAAACAAAACCTTCCCATAAATAATGGACAATGCTATTCTTGTGAATTCAGTCAATGTTTAACTGAAGATATCAATATTTACCGTAACATTATTATCCGATTATCGCAATAATAGTTCGCACCCGTATTGTTTTAACTCAATTCTTTCTTATTTAATGACAATAAATCAATCGGATTGCATTTCTAAAAAAAAATCCGTAAATTCGCAACCTCCCATTTTTCTTTCTTCTCTTATAATTTCTATAATGAGCTAATTATAGACAATAAGTAATTTCATTAAATTCAAAGAATTTTTAAATTAAATAACTAACTACTATAATACGTACTAAATATTATATGATATTAATAATACCTCAGTGTTAAGCATATTTTAACGATAACCAATCTTTACAATCAGCTAAAAGGTAAGCTAATTAACAAACAGTATTGCTTGTTGATCGTTCGGCTGCTGTCAAAGCTACGAAACGAGCCATCACAACACCATGCTATTCATAAAAATATAATCAGTCTAACTGCACCATCTGTCATGTCTCTTATCATCACAGCGTAAACACAACAGATAGAAAGAGACGAATATACTTACGAAGATTAAGTTTTTATGAAGGGGCTAGTTTCCAAATGGTTCGATAGCCAGACATAACTCTGGGACTTACAATACCGTTCCTAATAATATAAGTAAACGTCCAAAGTTTTATAACCTCAGCCATCAACGGTACGGTTATTAAGGAAACTACATAGAACTTGCATACAAAAACGGGATTGCTATTGGAAGTTAAAGAGTAAGTGTGCTGTGCAATTTGATTTGAGAGAATTTATCGCGCCATTATTGATATCGCATGACTATTGAAAGATATGTAATCACTCTGAGGACGACGCGTATCTCATTAATTAATACATATTTTAATCAATACAGTCTCCGGAACTTAATAAATTCTTTAGCATGGCCTTGGAAGCGCCGAAACATAACATTGACGATGTTTTTCGTACATTTTTATATATGTAAATAATTATACACAACCTATATATATATAACTACTGTCTACTCGGTTAACATATGCACAGAAAATGTATAAATATTTACACTGTGATTCAGTTAATTTTAGATATGGTCATCCCATGTGTCATCACGTGACGTGCCTAGTTCATAAACAACTGAAGTCTGTTCCTATACGAACGCCGAAAATAAAAACGAACAAAACATTTCTAAATATCTTTACTATATGTTATCTTTAGTATCGACTATTGATATCAGTATTTTTATAGTCTATAATTTATATTACATACCAATATAATCACAGATTGGAATTTTAAAGTGATTTATGCGATTTCAGAACAAGTTATACGATGAGTGCAGTCAGCCCCTTGGATATTTGCAACAGTTATCGCTCACAGTTGTCCGATTACTGAACCAGCGACTAGCGAGCGTTCAATTAAATATAAGTATGCGTAGATGACGTCACTCATTGGCTAAGGCACCGATAAACACAACTATCGAAGCTAAAGTCAGAACTGACTACGCACCTAAACCCACGCGTTTGCGTAAGGCATATCAAATGAGAGAAAGCGAGATGAGAGGAAAAGAAAGAGAGAGAAACCTTCATTTAGAATTTACGGTTTTTGTCTTGTAATTGCGAATTTTTAGTTTGGAATGTAAAATTACTGAAATTTTAGTAAAATATTTGTAACACGTCTTATGAATGTCAATATTTAAAAAAAGAAGATCTTATTTTACTACCAGTTCCCAAAGGCGAAGAGCGAGAAGAACTAGCAAAAATTATCCGTCACTGTTTTTAATCGCCAAGTTTGTACAAGGAAATGCTTACTGCAACTATTACGCCATGCTTCATTTGACATTGAAATAAAATGTCATTATACAGTATCAAATGCATAGCGTTAGCGGGTAATTAATGCAATATATAATACTGAAACAAACATAAAATTAAATACATATAATTCAATTATTTATTTATAAAAACTATAATTCATAGAATGTTTGTCCCTGTTTGCGACGGTGTTGTCTGAAGACCTTTATAACTTCCTTGGTGCACATGTGCACCGAATGGCGGATGACAGAACCCCCAAGGTGTTTACTGAACTCACAACCCAAGCAAAAGAAGAACTAGTAGGCCGAGGCTGCGCTCGTGGGATAAACTTGTCAAGAACCTCGAAACAATAGGTGTTCAAAGTTGGACGCAAGAAGCACGAGATAGATTGTGATGGATACTTGCGGATGCCGTTGATGATGATGAATAAAAACATATGATGAAGAATTTGTATGCATACATATAATTAAAGGTTAGAAATTGGATGGCTCGCATCAACAGGAGAGCAAGGTCTCGGAAGCCAGACATGTGCAAAGGAATTTCCACCTCAAATATTAAAAAATGATTACGATATGAACCTATCTGCCTCGTCATATCTATACACTCATCTATCAAACGATTTGGAAACTTATCCCTTCATACGAGAACAGCTTTCTTATTGCACCCCTTTAACTAAAGTACGGCCTCCGTAGTAAGGGCCTCCTCCAAAGAGGGTCCCCACAATAGACTTCGGAAAAAAAATGTTTTAAATTCCGACTGTCACACTAGTAAACAACTTTTCATTTGATATATTTTTATGTCTAGGTACTTGATTTCACAATAAATTATTGATTGAAAAACGACTGAAAATAATGGTTAATTTTTTCTACACTGCTGTGATGCAAAGAGACAGGTGAGTACTCATGTTTTAATTTAACAGTTGAAATTGTTATCTAGTATACGAAATTCCACGTTATTTAAGGCAGTTTTCACCACCACTATGTGGTAGCTCCACCGAAGTATTTCCAAACCAACAAGGGTCCTTCAAGAAAAGAGCGTAAGAATTCTTAAAAGGCCGGCAACGCACTTGCGAACCGTCAGGCAATGTAAGTGTTCATGGGCTGCGGTATCCTGAGTACAAATATGCGCTTACGGTACTTTCGAAGCATTTTGACAACATTTGGAACACATGAAAATTGCATTTTTGGACTTTTTGTAGATCGTTTGACCATCAACACAAAATCACTAATCGCCTAAAGACGCCCAAAGTATTGACGTTTAAAGGCTGATTCACGCTACACCGTGTCTCGACCGGGCCGTGCCCCGGCCGGGGCACGGTCTAACATTAATGATATACTTTTGTATGAAGTAATTCATGCCTGACCGTGGCTCGGCCGGGGCACGGCCGGGGCACGGCGTTGTAATGTCGGTGGGTATTGTTTCCCGGCTCCGGCACGGTCCGGCCCCGGCACGTCGTAACATGAACGTAGGCGCCCGGGCACCCGCAGAGCAGTCAACGTCAAATCT
This sequence comes from Pieris napi, assembly GCF_905475465.1. Taxonomy (NCBI): domain Eukaryota; kingdom Metazoa; phylum Arthropoda; class Insecta; order Lepidoptera; family Pieridae; genus Pieris; species Pieris napi. Next base: position 8,497,908 of record NC_062238.1, on the reverse strand, counting down.
TAGTGAGGTTAAATTTTTTTTTGTTTTTTTTTGACAAAAACTGATATAGTCGTCCAAACACGTACGTGCGTACACTCAAACAGCCCGGTGTAACATGAACCACTGTCCCGGCCGAGGCCCGGCCCGGTCGCGACACGGTGTACCGTGAATCATCCTTAAGTGTTTACAAGTATAGTTATCGGAACTGGTGAGACGCCATCTTGTATCGATAAGTGTTTTAACGGATTCTTAAAGTAAAAAGATTTGTATGTAACTTGTATGTTTGTAACGAAATAGCTCAAAAAGTACTGGACTGATTTTAAAAATTATTTTACCTTTAAATGCTACATTATCACTGACTAATAAAGGCTGGCTAAAACTACAATAATGTTCCCCAAGGTATAAAAAAATGCCTACAGACTATCTTTTATCGTATGCGCTGCGAAAACTATTGATGATAGAACAAAAAAATGTTTCACAATATTAAAGAACAATATTAAATATTCACTCGTGTGAAGCCGGGACGGGCCGCTAGTTGTTTAATATTTTAGGAATGGAAGTAAAACAGTAAACAGAAAGCCACAATTTCCAGGATTCTAAATAGATTTCTATCGCCTACAAAAGCCCCAGACTAAAATAATTATAAAATAACTGTCGAAAATATATTTGCCAACCTTCATTTTGCACTTGAAATGTCTAGTTTTGCGTAAAGCGAGACATTGGCTGCTCTCCAGACGTTTCACGAAATATAATATTAGTTAGTACTAAATATTAACACATTGCATAACGGACAGAATTGACTAACAGGATACAAATTATGAAATATAGTTTATTAGTTAGTTAGTTTCTGCAGTCAAACATGGATAACACTGGATAAGGAACTCACTTATGCCTGTATGAAATATTATAGTTAGATAACATTTTCGTACTTCTCTAATGCCTTCAAGCACCTTTTAGGATAGTTGTTGTAATTGTTTTGTCATTACATTTTTTTTTTTTAGATGGTACCTGTGAAACAAATTAAGGACACTTCTATAATTTATTATAAACTGATTATTTGATATTGAATTTGGTATCGCTATCGCTATATCTTTATCAATATATATAAAAGAAAGTCGTGTTTGTTACAACACTTATAACTCGAGAACGGCTGGACCGATTGCCATGGTTTTTGATTTGTTGGATTTGTTTCCGTCCCGAATAGCAGAATAAGCAATAAAATATCCGATAAGTTATCGAATAACAATAAATTAATTAATTAATTTTACGAATGCAAAAACCATATGGTGCCATCTGTTGACAAAACTACGCAGCATTTAACGTCGAATTCGTGTCAGTTCAAGAAATTCCGATCTTGAGGTGAATGAGGAGATGCATAACCATGCTTTGATCCTGATCAAAAGATGTTGGATATCAGAAAGTGCTTAACATGCAGTATCGCCATATTGAGCTAGAGAGAAGATGCCTAATGTGTAAAACTACCATTCTTCTTTCGCAATGGCAAGCAATAAAACATTTCTGTATTTGCAAAAAAGTTGTATTAATGTAATACTTAACATTAATGAAATCCTAAAATAAGTTAAATTAAAGTAACAACGATATTATAAGGTTGTAGGGCGGAACGAAGTTAGCCAGGTCAGCTAGTATATTATATAATTCTTCTGTGAGTGTGTATGTCACTGAACTTCTCTTAAACGACTGGACCGATTTGAATGATTTTTTTTGTATGCGTTTGGGTAGCGCCCTGGTTGGTTTATATTCACAAATCAGCCCGGCAGATGCCACTGCCGTCGGTACTTTCATACTTTGTTTATTAACCTAATCGCTTGATATATCATGCAGGACAATGTCTGTCAAGTCCGCTAGTCTAATATATAAAATTCTCGTGTCGCGCTGTTTGTAGTTAAACTCCTCCGAAACGGCTTGACCGATTCTCATGAAAATTTGTGTGCATATTGGGTATGTCTGAGAATCGGACAACATTTATTTTTCATCCCCTTAAATGTTAAGGGTAGTCCACCCCTAAATTATTATTTTTTAGATAAATCTTTATTTTTATGATACAGATTAAAAATACATACAACCCCTAATTTTCACCCCTCTACGATCAACCCCTATTTTTTATTATAAATGATATACATGGCAAAACGACGTTTAGCGTAGCTCTAATATCGACAGTTTAAAATCAGCTGAGTCAACGATTGTTTTGACAGCTCCGGCCAACGACCTAATTGGTTGCCTTAAAGGCTTAAAGGTTCAACACATTTCTTCTCGGAATAATATTGAGTATAGAAGCCGTATTATGAAAATATGACCGCTGCTAAGATAGGAACAATGGTGCTATTGTTATTTTACTTGCGATTAGGTATTAGGTTTCAACAATTGATCATCTCTAATGTAAACACATTTAGAATGTGAACAGAGATATTAAACAAAATTATTACTTGAACTGTGAGGTGATAAATAATCTTAAATATTTAGTATCAATTAAGAGCAGCATCCGTGAGATCGTGGGTCGATCCCCGGCTGTGCACCAATTGACTTTCTGTATATGTGCGCAATTAACATTCGCTCGAACGGTAAAGAAAAACATCGTGAGAAAGAGAGCTGGCCTTAAACCAAAACACTACTAAAGTTCTTTCTGCATTCATACATCATTATACATATATATGTATTTAATTAAGCTAAATAAGAACAGAAAGAGCCATGTGTAACATACGGCTGCCAGACTTGGGAATTATCTCAGAAACATCTTTTAAAGTTGAGAACATGCCAAAGAGGAATGGAAAAAGGCATGGTGGGTGTAACACTGAGACATCGAAAAATAGCAGAAGAGATAAGATCAACGACCAAAGTAGAGAACATTATAAATAAAATAAGGTAATGGCGCTGGACCGGGCACATGACGAGAGGTACGAATTGAAATGGACAAAAATTATTACAGAATGGCAACCACGCGATGGAAAAAGGAAAATAGGAAGACGGAGCAAGAGATGGGCAGTCGATATAAAGATTATAGGAGGCACAACTTGGAAGAAAGAAGACAAGAAGAGCTAACATCAGAAAATAATGGAAGCAGCTGGAAGAGGCCTATGTGTCACAGGACACGCTGATCACCAAAAACGGGGCATATGATGTTTTAGATTAAGTTAGGTTATTTAACTTAAATAAGTATTAATATATTATACTGCGTATAAGCAATAAAGGCTTAATTTATCTTATATAATTTACTGGTCCCATGTCGTATATACAATCTAAATCATTTACACCACAAATACTAAAATTCATCAATATTAGATAAGGAAAGATTTATAACAATATGAGTCCAATTTTGTTACTTGCCATAATAAAGAACATAAGTAACCATTATTGCTAATTGTATGATGTTATCAAAGTTTTAGCACATTATAGGTATTCTAATATTACTGTCTTAACATTGAGTGTCAAAATGGAATTACCACTATTCGTATAGAGCTCAAGTCGTATTACAGAAAAAAGTCAGTAACAAAATCAGGGGCGCTACAACCTTCTTAGATCTGGGCCACAGATTTCTGTATCTGTGTCGTGATTTGTTTGTTCTAATAGTAGGCGTAGTCTGTGCACACACGCCGTCGTGTTTTGGTAAAAAGTCACTATAGTCTACAGTGACTTTTTACTTTTTTGAAGTTATACTTCTTTAGGCGCGTTATGAAAAATTTATTAGAGTGAAATTTTACGACGCACGCGCTCCGTGACACAAAATTATCAGAATGAAGTTAGTTCATGGCATGAAAATCGATAATAACTATGTTCAAGTTGTAAATTCTAGTATTTTTATATTTAGAACACGTGTTTCGTAACAGTACAATTAAACAGTGTAAATAAATAAATATTATATTGGTGTTTTTATTAAATCAATTTCATATACGTCGGTGATAGTATTTACTAATAATAATTTTATTGATTAATTTTAATATCTATCGTTAATCACTACTGCATTTTAGTAAATTTTTTTCCATACGCCAAAGAAGTATAACTTCTAATGCGTGTACGTAAGTACACACACACTCTTTTTTTTTCTATAGTATAGATGACCTAATACTAAAGAAGTATCGGCCGACTGAACCAGTAATTATGTGATTTATTGGTTCTAGATAACTCATAAGTGGATCGAACGCATTTGACACACATTCCTAATGAGAGGTTGATTAACTTCTCTTTGAATCAATCGTTAATGTCAAAACAGTCTTTCGGAGTTCGGACGTCGACATCATTGAAATTGTTACAAATAAAGTGTTATTAAGAGTAATCTATGTAAAAATCGGCTCTTAAAGCGGTAAAATACCTTGTAAATAATTATTATCATAAAATCCATAATTCAAAATAGATTTTGTTTATTAATAGGTCAGTCACGTGATACAAATCGGTCACAAATCACTCAAATCGAATTACGTATGCTTGTAAATATTTCTAAGGGTCTGTTTCACAATGTACGGATAAGTTCTACATAAGTTCCAAATTAGCTATTTATTACTTATTGGTAGGATAATACTATTGTTGCGTTTCACGACTGTCAGATAGCGCTATTCGTCACATAAAGTCCATTAAAAGTTATGAGACCGATGAAGTGTCAAATAGCACAATTTATATTCCAAATAATTTATGTGTTGCTGCATAGCTATTTAGTACTTTATCCATACATTGTGAAACAGACCTTTAACATAATTGAAAATAAGAATTTGTATACGTTCCAAAAGACGTCATAAATTTCTCCTATAAACACTCAACTCAATGGATTTAATCCATGATTTTATATTTTTCCACCCAGGAAAGTACATAGAAGGAAATCACAGGTGTTTTGTCTGTTATCTATTTACTTTATGTAGAAAAACTATGGCCTTATCAATAACAAAACGATAAGGTTGACAAGTCAATTATGATAATTTTCCACAGAGAAGTCGGTATTCAGTTGGAAACGGAAGAAATCATACAAGTGTAGTTATGGAAGGTCAGGATAATACTAGCTGGAACTTGTATATTGGTCATTTATTGGTTCAATTACAAGCACTAGTATGATAATGGCAAAGGAATGCTTTGGAATAATGGACTATGCTGTCCTTCCTTTAACTTTCCTTATTGTGACATTGTTTTGTTTTCTTATTGTAACACGAAAATTCATGAAAAGGTTGCTTGTTCAAAAAGATCGATTCAAATAGGATAAGCCAGATCAGGGAGAAGATTATATATTTAATTCATATTTTATAATACACATATATACAGTATTTACAATATGCTTTACGTACATAATAATAATTTATATTGGATAAATAGAATAAACAACAAATCTGCACCCTGTGGCACCTTTAATGCTGGCAGCATTTCTTCACTGTATTGGGATACTTATTCATTGTAAGCACCAGCTCTGGGGTCACCGGTATTATCTACAAGGCGCCAAGTTAAATCTTTATGTTCAAACATAGTAGGTATACAATTTTAATAAATTCTTACAGAATCTTCGTATGTTTTGATTTTTTGCTAAGTGAAAATCGGAAGTTCGCATAACACCAACCAATGTCAGTCGTCTATAATATAGGTAAGTATTGACTCGCGCCAGTAATTTAAATAAGCTATTTCCAAGTAGACGCCTTGAACGGTGAACAATCCGCTTTGAACCGGTTTAAACGCAGCATAGGGCTAGAAGCTAACTGCAGTGGCCTTTGATCGTAACTAGTTTTTTGTTCAAGAACTATTTCAGTTGCTAGGACAAGCCTAGACTTAAACAAGTAGGGTAATCCAATAGTACTAATTTGTAACCCTCGGCAGCATTTGCACATGTTTTATTCCCTTAATATAGGCTTCCACAGATTCTACAAAACAGACCTGTCATTTTTGACAATTGACATTGTTGAGCGTTTTAGAATATTATTGTGAATAAATAATATAATTTAACGACTTTTGTACGCCTATATCTTCATTAAGTAGATTCTTCTAAGTTAAAAACGAGTAATAATTAATAGTGATAATTAAGAATTTGTAAATCAAGTAAATATTCTTTAAAAGTCAACGTCATTGCAAAATTATCGCGAAAAAATTACACGCGTTAAAATGAGTAATTTACATCAACTGGAGGGTCATTTCAAGGCAGCCCTAAAATAGAAGGTACCAAGGCAGACGATCTCTGACGTCATTTGGCAGCCTCCAGTTTGCAAACAGAGATTTAGATCAAATTACGACAAATACTGTCAGGGAATGATTCACAGTTCAAATGGAAGCTATAATTCTATTTAAGGAGAACTTACATACAAACGTTGAAATGTTTGGAATCAAATAGAGAGTACATATAGAAGTGTGAATTCAGTTTGCAAATGTGTACGATTTATTTTATGTCGGCTCGGTTTAATAGTATGTTTACACAAAAACCGTCTTAAAATTTAATAGTGGGGTGTTTTAAATGTTTACATTTGCTGTTTATAAATATAAGTATTAAGTATACAAATTTTATTAACTGGAAGGGAAAGATTCTCTCTCTAAAGATTCTCGCCTAAGATATAGTTTTAGGTATTTCTTTTTGAAGTTATACTTCTTTAGGCGCGTTATGAAAAATTGATTGAATTAAATTTTACGATGCGCGCGCACCGTGACACAAAATTAACAGAATGAAGTTGCCCACGGAAGATGCTACGGCATTGGAAATAATTTAAAACATTCGAATTATAATAGAATTTATGTAACACTTAATGTAATAATGATAAATATTTATTTATTTAATTTTTCAAATGTAAACTGAATTTTATTGAATATAATGACTCCTTTTCCAGTCTTTGATTATTTAATTGTAATTAATTATTTGCATGCAATCAAAAACTATTTTTAATAATGCCGAAGTATAACTTCTTACGCGCGTACATAAGTACACCCGCCTATTTTTTATTGTTCCATGCTAGGGTTGTCTGGAAGAACTCGCTTGTTAGCGATAAGGCCGCCCGTTGTCTGATAACTTTTATAACCTGCTTTTTTAAATGTATGTTTTTATATAAGTCTCTTCATTAATAATTCCTTCGTAGGACCATATTCTTTTTTTTAATTGTTATCTAACACGGAAGAGACTTTATTAAAGACTTAAGTACTTTGATTTGCTGGGAAAATATTCCATGTTATATAACTTTTCGGTATTTGGTGGAGTGTTCAGGAAATTCACTAATATGTGCCAAGAAAGCGCTCGTGACTCCACGTACTTATTCGCTTCATAAAGTTATGATTAATAATCAACTCGATTTATGAATGAAACAGTTTTCGTGAATGAAACAATAAATGACGATTAGCTCCATACAACTCTTTGCTTTATAACCATTTCAAAAATAATTTTATATAGAGTAAAACGTTCAAAGTACATAACTAAATGTGTAAGCAAACAAAATAACTTCGCACGAACATTATACATATTGATATAATTATTTATTGCGTTTGTGTGAACAAATGAAACATTAACACAGACACAGTATACGAATTCCTTCTTTAAAAACAACTTCACGGAATCATCAATCACTGGTTTTTAAAGAGAACCATAGACAAATTGTCTTTGATAGACCGGTACGATACATCACTACATTTTCGAGGTTAGTGGTTTGAATTGTCAAAATTACAGCGGTTCCTTTTGCTTAATTCTACAATAGACTTCCGACAACGCCAACGTCTTTTGACTAATTCCTAGCGTAGCTAATTTGACCGTGCATTTATATACTTCTTAAATATTCTAGCTCTTGTTTGTTAGAGTAATAATAACAATCCAACGGCGCTATTACCCTATATGGGCCTTGTAAAAATTATGTGAGAACATTTTTCGATTTTTTGGATTGTTTGTTCGGTTTTCTTACGATGTTTGCTTTATTTTGTTTGTTTGTTTACCGTAGCAGCAAGTGCTAATAGCTAAAAAATTTATGTATAAATAATAATCGACATTAAATTAATAGTTTATTGTCATGCAAAACGGCCTTATAAAAGTAATTTTTATTTCTTTCTGTGTGTTTGCACCTAGCGCTTAAGATATAAACGCTGACTTAAACGACATAAAGCTATTAATGTATTTGTCCTTATCATTAGAATGCCACTTTAATACTGAGTAAACGTGACAAAACATATTTTAAATATACAATGTATGGAATTGAATAGGTTATAATTACTTGAGCCATCGTTAATAAATTTTACCCAATAAACATGAAGTCTCTATAATTTTTTTTATGATGAATAATGATATACATAAAAGGAACAGGAAACTTCATAATTTAATTTAAAAATAAGATTACGGAAGTGCTTTAGTCTTTGAATTAAAATTTAAAAAACATTTTTTTTTTTATGTTCCTTATTAGTATTCATAGAGTTGTTACAACCGCTCTGTACCGAATTGGATTAGGCTTTGACAACCAGACTCAGGGTCAGAACAATAAAACAGTTATTATCACTTCTAAGTGCAATAAATGATAAAGCATTTGCCTTAATCAAATAAGATGGAGTCATTCAACTGTTACAATTACAAGGCACGAGTTTATGACAAAAAAATATTAGAATACTAATGTATAGTATTGGTACAAATAACTTTATTTTTATATATAGGACACACTTCGTTCATACACTATACGCTAATATAGACAAAATTGTAGGATTAATAAAATAAAACATATTTGCCGGATATTAAACGTGAATTTATTCATAATTAGATGACCCGGTGAACTTCGTATCACCTACTATTAGTGTCAAAACATAATAAATTTTTTTGAAACAGACCAAAGATATCGGATCTCATACCTACAGCTATGATACACAAGTAGATATATGACAACCAAGTGACAGTTTAATATTTCTATTAAGACAAAATCATATATATATATATATACTAGCCGATCCGGCAAACGTCGTTTTGCCATGTATATCATTTATAATAAAAAAATAGGGGTTGATCGTAGAGGGTTGAAAATTAGGGGTTGTATGTATTTTTTAATTCTGTAACATAAAAAAAATAAAAAATAAAATTTTATCTATAAATAAAAAAATAAAAATTAGGGGTGGACTACCCTTAACATCTGGCGGGCTTATTTGTGAATCTAAACCATTCCCAGATCCCCTTGAACACACACAAAAAATTTCATCAAAATCGGTCCAGTCGTTTAGGAGGAGTTCAGTCACATACACACGCACACAAGAATATATATATTAAGATATGGTTTACGCCAGTAAAAGAAAATATTATAGTAGGCAAAGAGAAATTATTATGGAACTCAATGTATGAAATAATTCTCTATGCATATACTTATTAAGCTACTTTTGTATAGTAAAATACATTTAATGACATCATGAGGAAGGTGATAAAGTTAAACATATCCGTATATTTGTTCAAATTAATCAAAAAAACACTGCGGTGAAGGTAATAGCTATCGAATATTTAGTACTAAGTAATTTCGCTTTATATCATTTATTTCCTAATTATTTTAGAATAGGTGTCGAAACAACTTTATGTACTTGAAATTGTAGCGATTCCATAATATTATACTCTATTTTTCTATCATCTGCAGACTCTCTATATTTACATTACACAAAAAGTTTTGACTGCTCTTTTATAGTCTAAAATTTAAACAGTCGTAGCTGGCAGAAGTCTAAATCCTCGCCTTTAACAAGTATACGTGCGAAAACCGCCTCCAAAAGGCAGAATCATTTGAAGTAAACACACGAAAAAGGGGCTTGACTAATATTGCAAATAATTATAGTTATAAGATAAACTGTATTGCGTCAATCGTTTCAATTACAATACAGGCCACAAGAGACCTTTTACTGGTAATAAAATACTCGCTACAAATAGAACACATACTAGACTAATTGAATGTTTACCACAATGTAGTCATATTGTATTACTCTATGGACTGAAGGCACGCAATGATTCTGATAAGTCACAAGGTCACAAAGTCTAATTAAATATTTACTTTCTTATATCCTAATTTTTATATTAATAGTATTGAAACACTTATTTGTAAATAAAATTTTCCAGGCTGCTCGAAATATAATATATTTGGTGTTAAACAACTTTAAGGTTCGTTATTATTTATATTGTACGATGTAAGGTAAGAAAAGAATAGACAAAATAAAGAATACAGGATTAAGAAAAACAACTAAGGTAATAGATGCTATAATAAAGAGAAATAAACTAAAGTGGCAATGGGCGGGGCACATATCAAGAGGAACAGAAAAGTGGAGCAAAAAACCACTAAACTGGTGTCCAAGGTACAGCAAAAAGAGGAAGACAACTTAGAAAGTGGATAGACCAAATTAAAGAAACAGCAGGTGGTACATGGCATAGAGATTTGGCGGGATTTGGAAGAGGCCTTTGCCAAAAAAAACCAACTAGATACAATTTTTATTCTGCGTTCGTAGAAAAAACGACACTAACAATAGAAAAGACTAAAATGTTGGCTAACTTCAGGGTATCGGTTTTTGGGACGTTGTTCGCGCGCGTCGTAAAAATGTACTCTCATCATTTCCCTAACGCACCAAAAGAAGTATAACTTCTATATTAATATTATTTATATTAAAGTCATAACGATACTACTTCTAACTTCAATGTTTATCAAAAAATACTGTCCTAGTTTTTTTTTTTTTTTTATAGAACGGGGGGCAAACGGGCAGGAGGCTCACCTGATGTTAAGTGATACCGAAGCCCATGGACACTCTGAATGCCAGAGGGCTAGCGAGTGCGTTGCCGGCCTTTTAAGAATAGGTACGCTCTTTTCTTGAAGGACCCTAAGTCGAATTAGTGCCTCATGAGTTATGATGTACTAGTTTTTAAAATACATTACCCAACTATAATACAGTATACTGTATAAGGATTTGCCAACGTAATATTTTTCGTAATGAGCCCACTCCATCTTAGGTAGCTTGTCACATAGACTTAGGCGCCAGGTACAGTACCTGTTTAGGGTCATTCACCTTTCGTACTTTAAGGTCACATGTACCGAACGAAACTCGATGCAAATTGCATTCCGATAATCGGATGTAATATTTACTGACAAGTATGGTTTCATTCAATACTTTGCAAATATTTATGATTTAAGTTTCCAAAACGATTATTTTAGTATTATAATTTTGTTATTAAATGATTTTGAATAAGTGAATTTATGAATAAGTCAGTATATATGTAGTACCATTTTCCTTAGGATATTTCCATAAACAAGCGACATGAAAGTAAGTATATGAATAACCAACTTAAACTAGATACTAAAGAGTAACAAATACTCTTTTTGATGAATATTAATGATGTTGATTTTCGAGATACGGTTTCTCCTCTCGGATTTCTTGACGTTAAAGTTAAAATTTGAGGACTCTCGCAAATGTGCTAAAATATTTAAAAAAAAATTATGGGCAAACGGGCAGGAGGCTCACCTGATGTTAAGTGATACCACCGCCCATGGACACATTTAATAGACAGCTTATGTAACTATATTTTAAACTTCTTTCACATATTATTCAAAACCAATTACTAAGAATTTATGGCTTATAATTAATTTTAATTAAAATAAAAGAAATTAAAATTCTACCTACTTGCTAATCGCAAGAGAAGCGATATAAGGGTACAAGGTCATTGACGAATGTTTAAATATAAATGCAGCGTTTCTTTCTTTTGTAAATGTAACTAGTAAACTGTCAAAAAGGTTTTAGACACGGAATAATGTTCAAGAGGAATACAATTCTCGACGCGGAATACAAGTCTTTACGGGAATAAACTTATTGCCCAAATATAAAAATACCAAAGACTTAACTCATCTAAAAAAAATCGGTTGTCTGTAAAGTGGGTTTACTGACGATTGTTGAACGTGATAACGTCATAAAAAAATATTGATGGGATGGTTGCATTTAAAAAAAAAAAAAATTATTTGTTTGATAGGTGTTTTGTATGGATATAGAGGAGGTAAATGGAAATCACAATTGAATTGATCAAGTTACATTTATTTGTAGGTACGCATAAATACAATTACGTCAATTTTAAATGTAACGCCTCAGAGCGAGTAACGCCTCAGAGCGAGGTAACGCCGCATGAGTCATGTTTTTTCGTGCGTGCAGCCGGCTCCATCGAATTATAAGACGTTGTCACGTCAAAACGTTAATATAATACTAATTAACCAGGTATTCCCCATTACAGCCAGCTGCGGAATCCTCCCAGACATCTTGTTTTATTTATTTAAAATTCCATATTAATAGACCAAGAAACTAAAGAGATTTTTTGTATACCTTATTTCTTAAAAGAGCTGTCGAACTATTTCTTATCCACGTTTTATCATATTTGACAGTACTCAAGATTGTAAATTGCGATAAGTATCAAATAACAAAAAATGTGGTATAATCCTACTAAAGATAACTAACAATCAATAACTGATTTTAATTAGAATTCATAGATTTTTTTATCGGTATTATATATGTAAGAACCTGATATATTACAGAATACTTTGTTTCATGTTCATTAAGTGAAAGTAATTCGAAAGAGAAAAGGTCGCCTGACGTCACTGACGTATATATTGTATGTAAAATCAATAAAAATAAAAACCTGTTGAAAATATTTATAAGCAATAAATATCTTTAACTTTAAAGGTATAATTCATTTGTATACCACTTTTGTGTCCCTATTGTTAACGCATAGAAACAAAATCCCCAGGTTGGCGGCCGGTAACACTAATAAATTCAGGTAGACACATAATGCTGATAATCTTGCCTTATTTATCGATGAAACAAAAATGTGTCTGCTCCACGACGTAGGGGACATCAGACAACAATACCAACCCGAGACAAGATTAAACTAAAATCCTTTGTGCTAATGTGATTCATATCTCGAGTTACTTCGGAATTCATAGACTATCCAATCGTATAGTATTGACATTTTTATATACATAACATAAATGGTTATAATTATTATTAACCAATGCCAACCTATGGAAATCTAGAATCTACAAGTGAGGAGAAAACCCTGATACCTAGGATCATTATCTAGATATACTTTATCAGTGAAAAGATAACGTTTATAATGCAATAAACTTGTATAAACAAGATTCGTACCTACTAGCAGGCTATAAAAAATTAATGAAAAGTTGAATAAAAAAGCCTGCCATCTCGCCGGTATATTTGTTTTAATACCTATCTTTTTAAACTCCATAGGTACGTACTTAACTATAGATTTAAATACAATTCTAACACAGCAAAAAGATAAATGGTTATGTTTGCGACTATACTTTTTTATCTCTTCAATATTCAACAAAGCAACTTTTACAATGCACCGTATCCTTGAGGGTTTTAAACTAAACATTGACAAAAACTAGCAACAATAAATGATGAACATTACAAACTATACAAATACTAAACAATGTACATACCTGGACACGTAGTAACCACAGTAAAACTGAAATAAAACAGCTGATACACAGAAACAGTTCACAAACGTGCGTTAGCTTACAAAACACTCTTGGATCTGAGAATTTATTTATGAGGCGAGACCCGCGTCGCGCCTCAAACATAAAATCCCCATTTTTAAATCTATTCATAAAACGTCCGTTACGCAGAATTCCTCTCGACAAATGTTAATTATCTCTTGATAACGATATTTACTTATGACTTTATTTTATTGTGATCCAAGATGAAGTGGAATTTTACTATCGTTTTGCACATACATGCAATTTTCTCTAAACAATTGTTTTAATTGTTACTCTAACGAAAGCGGTCGTTTTGGCCTAAATTCAAACACTAATGATATACCTATTTACGTACAAAGGTAGTTAGCAAACGCGGTTTCAGATTAAATGACAAGTGACAGATACTGTAGTTTGAATAAGCAAATTCGGCGAGGACCATCTCAAACTCAAAGTACTTCTGAGGATCTATATAAAATTAAAAAAATAATAACATCTTTATTTCCCAGTCTTTCGAATTCAAAGAAATCTTGCGATAATAATTATACAAAAGTCTAAACCTTTATAAGTAGAATTATTATCATAACTATTGTCCTGGTTATTGTTGGTATAAAATATATATTATATACTTATCTTAGATTTGCTCCTCTCTAAGACTTCATCCCTTATATAATAAATATCAAATAAATTATAACAAATTGTTAATATTTGGTGTTCTGTAGTTACATAATTTTATCGTCCACTCGCCAAATTTAACAAAAGAAAAACGTTCATAAATTGAATAAATGACGCTACTATTAAATAAAACAATATTTACTTTTAATTATTTCTTATTACATAATAACGTGTCATAACAATAATAGTAAACTTTTTCAATTTTAATTACATATTTAATACTATAATTTGACTAGAAAGCATTAATTAATTTGTGCTTAGTATAATATTTGTAGATTATTATAAATTTTAGTACCATAGATAACTACAAAGATTCCAAAGAAGTTAAGTGATTAATACTAGATAGTTATTGGCTGTGAAAAGCCGATTAATAAAATATTTCAAAACAGATTTTAAGTCTACAATAGACACAGTTTTCAGTCAGTTTCAGTTAACTATAAGTATACCAACGACCTGTTACAGTCTCTATGTATATTTAGGAATCTGTATAAAACAATCGAAAGAGGTATCTTTACTTATACATTACTAATACATCGTACATTACTAATAAATCATAAATACCATTTTAAAAAAATAATCTGTACGTTAACGCCTAGGAAGATTCTATGGTATTTTTAGTCATTAGTGAATTGCAAGAAACATTTTAATGCATTTTAGTAAAACTATATGGAATATTTTGTCTTTTTAATAAAAATAGATTTTCGAAAGATAAAATTGTTATATAGCTTATTGATTCAACATCAATGTTTCAAACATCAATAGAGCAAAATATTTTAAAAATTGTATTTCAACTGTAAAACAGTTTTTTTTTTATTAAGTTTATATAATATTGTTTTCTATTTCAGCCTGCCTACGTTGCTGGTAAGACCTAATAGGCTGTATGAAAGAAGTTAAGATACCAGCTACAATAATCCAACCTCCAGCCAGATAGAAAGACAGCTCCCAGGAAAACGTCAAATCGTAGATCAGACCTGGAAAAATGCATATAATAATTCCGTATCTGAGATAGCTCTTAAGCTTAGGATTCCTAGAAAAGCGGTGCCGTCAACTAACGGCCGTCATTTTACGGTTGTTAATAACGGCCGTCTTTAAAAAAGACAATCATTTTCGCTCGTCCAAGTCACGTTTCCACTCATTGTATTAATTAAATATGGGCACCGCTACACGCGAAAAACGTTGAACTAATATTTATCACCGCTATGATGGCCGTCATTCAAATGACAGCACCGCTATTTGACATTACGGTGACACTCAACGTTCTCTAGAAAACCTACTCCGATGTTATTTATAGACAACGTATGGGTGACGTCACCCAACGCTACATCACGGCCGTTAGATAACGGCACCGCTTTTCTATGAAACCTAAGCTTTAGATTAAGATTTATGTTCAAAATCGATTTGTAATTCATGTCTACTGTCACTCTTAGAGAGTGCCCTAATATATAAAGTAATAAATATAAATATGTAAATATCCGTTACAAAAGTTTTATTTACATTCCGTATTTACATAAACAAAACATAGTAATAAGTGAATCGAATTCTATTTCAGCGAGTTGTGTTAAAAGGGTATCTCAATTAGAAAAATATCAGCGGAAGATATTCAAAATATATATATATATACTAGTGGACCCGACAGACGTTGTCCTGCATGATATTTCAAGCAATTAGTAAAGCAAAGTATGAAAGTACCGACTGCAGCGCCATCTGGCGGGCTGATTTGTGAATCTAAACCATTCCCAGATCCCCTTGAACACACACAAAAAATTTCATCACAATCGGTCCAGTCGTTTGAGAGAAGTTCAGTGACATACACACAGAAGAATTATATATATAAAGATACACATATCTAAACTATTACTCACCAGATAATGGTGGTCCAATTAAATGTCCAATCCCCTCCGCTAGCAAAACCAACCCATATGCTGAGGTAAAGTCGTCCAAAGACACCAATTTCACCAAAAGACTAGGTACAAAAGTAAAGGCCGCTGCGAACATCAGTCCAAAAAGGCCACAGAAAAATGCCAGCAACCAATAGTTGTAAATAACCAGAGGTATGGCAAGGACCGAGGCCCCACAGATTACCAGACAAACGGCATACAGGTTGCCAATTGATACTCCTGGAAGGTCTCCAATCCAGCCAAGACCCACCTACAATAGAAAAGGATAACTCTCGATCAAGCCATCTTATTTTTTAGAATTTTTATGTGACCCGGCAATCGTTGTTTTGCCATGTTTTTTTTTTTTTAAAGACAATTTACACCAATTGACCTAGTCCCATGCTAAGCTGGTGAAGCTTGTGTTATGGGTACTAGGCAACGGATATACATACATATTATAGACATATAAATACATAATTAAACACCCAAGACCTAAGCACAACACCAAATGCTCATCACATCGATGTTCGTCTCAGCCGGGGATCGAACCCAGGACCCATGGATTCGCAGTCAGGGGTACTAACCACTAGGCCAATGAGTCGTCAAATGTATATTATTTCTTTTTTTAGATCAATAAAAATAACTATATACTAAAATAAAAAAATAGAGGTTGATCGTAGAAGGGTGAAAATTAAGGGTTGTATATATTTTTGTATGCTGTATCATAAAAAAAAAATCTAAAAAATAAAAATTGGGGTGGACACCCCTTATCACTCAGGGGTTTAAAAAATAGATAGTAGCCGATTCTCAAACTTACTGAATATACATTAAAAATTTCATAAGAATCGGTCTAGCCGTTCCGGAGGAGTATGGGAACGAACATTGTGACACGAGAATTTTATATATTAGATAATGTCAAAACGTGCTTTATATACCCTTCTTTAAATACAGTTTCACCTTTTAAAGTATTGATTGGTATCGTCAGTATTTTCCTTGTATACGTATACATAGAATTGACTGGGATTATAAGGTCAAGGCTGGCACAAAAAACTTTTGAAAAGGACCTTTCTATGCCGTGAAAACAAAATAATTGTCATTGTTTGTCGGTAATCAGTGCGTAACGAACTAAATTACGTAATAACAATCCTGAGTTAATATTGCCCTATTTAGTTAAATGCTCATTAGCTGTATGTATGTTTTAAATATTAAATTTTTCTTAAATTGAAATTGTTATTTATTTATTAAATTGTTACACAGTAAATATAACTGGTAATGTTACTTTCATAATGATTTATTTTTATAGATTACTAGCTGACCGGGCAAACGTCGTTTTGCCATGTATATCATTTATAATAAAAAAATAGGGGATGATCGTAGAGGGGTGAAAATTAGGGGTTGTATGTATTGTTTAATGCTGTATCATAAAAAATAAAAATGTTGTCTAAAAAATAAAAAATAAAATTTAGGGGTGGACTACCCTTAACATTTAGGGGGATGAAAAATAGATGTTGTCCGATTCTCAGTCATACCCAATATGCACACAAAATTTCATGAGTATCGGTCGAGCCGTTTCGGAGGAGTTTGACCACAAACACCGCGACACGAGAATTTTATATATAAGATTAATGTCATAAGGATATGAGCACGAAATAGTATATAATTACATAATATATTTATATAATAATAATATAAGCAATTAAAATAACATTTCTATTAGTAATCCTAACATCAATAATTCAAAAATAAATTATATCTGAAGGTTAAAACAGATATATTTAGTAAATGTTAAAAGCGGGAATTTGGCACGGTTATACGTAAATATCAGGTGACATGTTTTCTGGATTCTGGTTTGAGAGCAGTTGTTTAAAATAAATTCTACATACACATTACGGCGTCTATATTGTATGTAGAAGTATGATATTCTCTTATAAATTGTAATATCTATTCAAACTTCCAAATGCTCTGGGTGAGATAAACTTACATAAAAATCTAACTTTTCAATTCATTCTCAAACATCAATGCGTATTAGTTTAAAACCAGAACAAATTCCTTTCAATGCCTTCTAATAAATCGATTGTCATGAATGACTATTAGTATAAGATCCCGATATACAACGACCTTCACCGAGATGCTTATTTAATGAAACGTATTTTATATTTAATTTAATATGTCAATAAATATAATCCATATGGGTTGTCTAGCAAATTTCAGTCCAGAGTATGTTTAATTAATATTTAAAAAATTTTTTTTTTTATAATTTGCATGTAGTAAATTTTTTAAATTTTTTTCAATCAATATTTTTAGTCAGGGTAGTATTATATATGTATCACTATAACTTTCTTTTTTACTAAAGATGTATATATATACTTTAGTGTCATAAAAAATATACACATAAATAATTAATTGATTAAAAACAACCTAACGTTTGCATATTCTATGGGCTTCATACTTTCGATTGGTATAGAATTTATCTAATAATCATACCGGTGAAATGTTTAAAATTTTTTTTTTTTTTAATATTAATTAAAATACTCTAGACTGGAATTTGCTAAGCAACCCATATGGATTATATTTATTGACATATTAAATTAAATATAAAATACGTTTCATTAAATAAGCATCTCGGTGAAGGTCGTTGTATATCGGGATCTTAGACCATATAGGAAAATTACTTTGATATATTTATATGACCGAACACATTCTACCCAATTAGCAAAAATATGTCGTAAAAAGCACGTTTCTGAATCGATTACTGGTGGCAAGACAGTCCCCAGATTATTATGTAAACGACCTCAGCACGTTTGTTGTGATTAATATTATCGTTGAAATTAGTAGTTCATTAATATAATAATATTTATTTTTTACACGCTTTATTCGCTTCACCTGTATGTACGCTTCACCTGTATGTATGTATGTAACCGACTCCTTCGGACTCGATTTTGACCCACTTTTAACGGACAGATTTAATTCAAACTTTGTGCACCTGTCAAAGATCGATGACAATGCAATAATCCGAAAAGAATTAATAAAATAATAATAATAATAATAGTTTATAAAAAGAGCAACCCACGCTTTTTCACAATAATGCCAGTATTTTTTGTTAATTACCACTTTCAGCCTAAATTAGGAATTATTTTTCACTTTTTAGTATGATGTGCTTTAAAAGCGTGTTTTTTAGTTTTTTTTAAATATTATTTATTATTTTTTTATTTATATCTTCCCGAAGGCCATGGATCTCCACTTGCTTCGGTCCTGACATACCTCTCTCACCTCATCCACTTTCATGATATTCACTATGTATCAGCTATGGGTACTCTTACCTTGTCCCTTATCTAGTACGTCCTAAGACTTATATGTATATAGTTATATAAAATTCTCGTGTCACAATGTTCGTTCCCATACTCCTCCGAAACGGCTTGACCGATTCTTATGAAATATTTTATGCATATTTAGTAATTCTGAGAATCGGACATCTATTTTTCATCTCCACCATCATCACCACCCTCAAATTTTTATTTTCTTTTTTTTGACAAAACTTTTTGTTTTTTTTATGATACAGCATACAAAAATACATACAACCCTTTATTGTCACCCGTCTACGATTAACCCCTATTTTTAATTTGTTAAAAACTTATGACTTCAACTCTGAGGTTTATACAATAGAGAAAAATTAACAGAAAAACCTAAAAAAATTCATTCCGGAAAACCAAACAGTCTCTGGGGTAGTATAGCAAAATATTCCATGTTGGTATGTACTAAAAAGGTAGGCTAAGGGTCTGTTTCACAATGTATAGATAAAGTACCAAATAGCTATGCAACACATAAATTATTAATAAATTTTGCTATTTGACATTCATCGGACTCATAGCTTAAGATGGACTATTATGTGACGAATAGCGCTATCTGACAGTCGTGAAACGCAACAATAGTGTTTATCCTACCAATAAGTAATAAATAGCTAATTTGGAACTTATGTAGAACGTATATTGTGAAAAAGATCCTAAGTAAAATCACATTAAAGAGAAACAAAGTTCGCGGGGGCAGCTAGTAAAAATATATATTACTAGCCGTTTCGCGCCCGCTTTGCTGGACGAATTAAAATAAATTTTATGTTTCATTATTTTATTTTTTTTCATATTTTTATTATTCTTCTTTTTAACTTCCCGCTAAGAAAATTGAAATATTTCGAAAATCGAGTTTTTAACAGATGTTGACGTTTTGCGGTTCTAGGAAGCCTCTTTTGTTTTTATTAGCGGGAAAAATTTTCATAAAAGTAAAACAGAAATAAAAAAATGAAGGAACGTTGGAATTAAAAAAATAAATAGCCATAAACCATCTAGGAAAAATTTCGCATCGAATGGTGGTAGTTTCATGTCGATACGATCAGTGGTTTAAGCGTGAAAGAGCCTCAAACGAACACCATTTTCTTTTTATATATATAGATTTATCTAATTCGCCTTTTATATAGTGCCAATAATACTAATTATTATTATTATTATTATTATAGCCTCTATTCGGACATGCCAGTATTTTTCTTTATTTTTCGTATATTGTACTTTTCTTCCACTTTTGCTTGTCCGTTTGCCAGATGGCAAAGGCCTCCTCCAACCTTCTCCATTCTGGCCTTTCTATGGCCACTCTACCCCATGTTGATCCCGCGACTTGTATAATGTCGTCGTCCCACCTTTTTTGTGGTCTACCTCTCTTTCTCTTTCCATCTCTTGGGTACCATTGTGTGATTATTTTACTCCATTTGTCCTTTCCTCTGATCATGTGGCCTGCCCATTTCCACTTTTGTCTTCTTATTTTCAAAGTTATGTCCTGTACCTTAGTCTTTCCTCTGATGTTGCTACTCCTTACTTTGTCTTTTCTTTTGATCCCAGTCATGCTCCTTTCCATGGCATGTTGACATACGGAGAGTTTATTTGTTACGTTTTTTGTTAAAGCCCATGTTTCGCTCCCGTAAGCCAGCACTGGCAGGATGCATGTGTTAAATAATTTGCTTTTCGTTGAATTGTGTAGGGTCTTGTCTTTCATCACTTCTTTTAGGCTCCAATATTTTTTCCAGCTGTTTGCAACTCTTCTTTCGACTTCTTTGTTTCCGTTATCGTCTGGAGACATCAGTTGACCGAGGTATAAATATTCTTCCACGTAGGAGATTTGGTTCTGCTCCACTATTACAGGGTCTTTGTTGCCATTGGTCATGATTTTTGTTTTTTCCGGGTTTAGCTTCAATCCGGCCTTTGCACTTTCCGATGCTAGATCATTTATCATCTTGTTTAGATCAGCTGGTGTTTTTGCAAATAATACGATATCATCAGCGAATCGTAGGTGCGTTAGCGCGCGGCCATTAATAGTTATACCCATGTCCCTCCATTCCAGATTCCTGAAGATCATTTCTATTACGGCCAGAAAGAGTGTTGGTGAAAGGGGGTCACCCTGTCTCACGCCTTTTTGTATTTGAAATTTATTTCCTTCTTTTTCTAGGCGGATACAAGCCGAACTGTGTTTATAAATGTTTTTTATAATTCTTATATATTTGTGCTCTATACCCAGTTCCTTTAAGGCTTCCCAGATTTTTGAGTGTATCAAAGAATCGAAAGCCTTACTGTAATCAATAAAAGCTATGTAGTATACAAGCTGGTACTCATTGTATTTTTCTATAATTTGTCTTACAGTGTGGATGTGGTCTAGCACCGAGAAATCTTTACGGAATCCTGCCTGTTCAATGGGTTGTTGCTCATCTAATTTCCTTCCTATTCTTTCCAAAATAATCTTTGCAAAAATCTTGTAAATGTTAGACATTAGACTGATGGGTCTATAGTTTCCAATATCGCAGTGATTCCCTTTCTTGAATATAAGGATTATGATGGATTCAGTCCACTGTTTTGGGATGATTTCTGTGTTTATCACGTAGTTGAAAATTTCTGTAAGTATCGGTGCCACTGCTACCTTCGTTTGCTTTAGTATTTCATTGGTTATGCCATCTGGCCCTGGAGTTTTATAATTTTTCTGTGTGTCAATAGCTTTTTCAGTTTCTTCCTGCATGATGTAAGGTACCGTTTCGTACTCTGGTAAGTCTATTTCTCTTTTATTTGTGTTATTTTTGTATAGTTCGGTGTAGTAGTCAGTAGCGATTTTGAGTATTTCTTGTCTACCAATTTTCTTCGCTCCTCTTCTATCTTCCATCTTAACAATCCATTCTTTCTTGTTAGTTAATTCTTTGTACGCCTTCTTTATTCCTCCTGTCTGTCTTATATGTCTCTCTATTGTTTCCATACGATGTTGTCTCCTGTCTTTCCTAATGTTTTCTTTTATTTCTTTACTAATTCTTGCAATTTCTTTTCTATTTTTACCAGTATTTTTCGCACTTATTAGCACTGCTCTTTGGTTAAGGAGGTTGACGGTTTTTTCTGTCATCCTGTTGTATAGGTTCTCTTTCCTTTTGCTATGATCTTTAGTAGTGGTTACAATTTTATTTTCCAACCAATTGTATTTCTCCTGTGTGTCGGCGTCTTTTGTTTCATATTTGTAGTCTTTAAGTTTCGAGTTTAGTGAGTTGGCTATTTCTCCTATCAGATGTTTGTTAATTTTTATATTTTCTCGACTTATTTTTGGTCTGGGGTTCTTGGGTTGGGATGAGTTTAACTCAGCTCTGACCATGCGGTGGTTGGTGTTAAAATTTAGGTTATTGATGACATTTATGCTTGGAAAGAATTTATGTTTGTTGGTCAGTATAAAGTCAATTTGGTTTTTTGATTTTCCATCGGGTGACAACCAGTAATACAATAATACTAATACTATGTACCAATTAATTAAGCTTACCATCCCAATTGTATTTGTAATTCCAATGAGACTCAACAAGACTGCTCCCTCATCTTCCCCATAACCTTTGTGTATCATATGCTCAGCGAGGTAGAAGTATGGTACAATGAACCATACGAAAATTATAATCGTGCCAATACATAAAAGGTCGAATGTGACTTTCTTGAAGAGGTCTACGTTGAACATATCGGCGAGGACACTGACGCAATCATCGTACCATTTCTGTTGGAGAATATTGATATTACATACAGAACGATTTAATAATAATTAATTAATATTTTGTTCATATGTATTATGTTGTTGCTTAATAATAAATTAAATTAATATCTGACCCAATACTCTTTTGTCCCAATCTCGATTGTTTTATTACATGAAATTTGAAGTTTTACGAAATGAGTTTGGTCGATTATACGTTTTCAGCCAATCGCTGGGTGAAGTAGGTCGAGTCGAAATCCACGGTTTTCTGTTTATAATACTACTCAACTCCAACGAAAATTAAAGCTTAGTTGTATATAGTTAAGGTCCTATGTTAAATAGCATCTAATTCGTCTAGCGTAATATACTAGTCAATTGAAACCACGTTAAAACGATTATGTCGAAAATTGAAGATTCAAAGTTACTTTATAGGTAGAATAGTTTATTTTATAAACCTGTACTTGTACTAAAACGTCAACTAAAACAATACGAAACTATTTGGTATACATTATATAATGGAGGTTCAATCACGTCTTGGGGACATAAAAATATGGAGATATAAGAATAAGAATTGAAATTGAATATGTAAAATACTTATTACCTTGAAGAAGAAAAATTATCATAGGTAAGTATTAATGATGACTGATGAGTTTTAATTTTAAAATTTTTCGCTTCACTACACAAAATGTTTTCTTAATATTAATATACTACAACACTACTGATATGTATAGATACGCAAAGCTACATAAATGGGATGTGAGACATTAATAATACTGATTTTAAAAAAATTTACCCATGATTTTCACTGAAAAACGATATCCTTATTTTCCATATATAAATGCAATAGCCACAGTCATAGAATAAACAGGACACATTTTTATTTATCTATCGCAAACTTTTCCCACCACACAAAATTTCACCAGGTTGTACTGTCCGGCAAAAAAGGTGGACAGTCTTTAGACGCGAAGCGCGAACTTTCCCCCATTCTTAAAATCTTAGTATCGCGGCTAATATAAAAATACATAGTATATTGAGCAATTTAGGAAATAACGTCTATGAACACGTTTCATAACTAATTTAATAATACAGCGAGGAAATGTTGCCAGCGTTAAAGGTACACTGCCACAGGGACCAAACTTTTTAAATTTGTTTTGATTTTCTTTTTAATTATTTTTATTATTACATTGTAGGTTAAGAAAATTGTAAATACTGTATACTTAATTGTAATGTAAAATCAGTATTTAAAAAAAACAGTCTAGCAATATTCTTAGCTGGATTGTTAATATTCACCTGCATCTAATGAGTTCTATTTATGTCTATTAATCGTTTATTTAATAATTAGGATAATTTTGATGCCTTACCTCTTCATCCTCATTGACTGTAACCATTGAGTTCTTAAATATATCGGGGCAGGAGGACGCCTTCAATTTATACCGTTTTATATTCAACAACGCGTTCCTATGGCTTATTGAGTTTAATGGCACCTTCAAGTCCCTTAGATAATGATGGTTTATCGACAATTGTTTTTTGAACCAATCCCTCTTGTTTTCCTTACTGTCTTGTTTTAGCAATGGCCGTAAATCTTTTGCTTCGGACATTGACCTTTTGAATTCAGGCTTTTCATTCGTTATTTCACCTTCATTAGGTTTCCTTTCGATAATATATAGTTTGATGGTTTTAGACGGGTTTTTTCTTGGTTCAAGATCACCGTCATTAATGTTGTTTGTAGATGAAACGTATTTCATAGCGTCGTCACATTCCTTACACGTATTTGTGAATGGATTAGGTATCTGAAATATTAAGTAAAATATTAAACATGACATATGCACGTGTTTCCTAATTAAATTTTAATATAATAAGTTTCTTACCTTATTAATTCTCACCAAATGAGAGTGCAAGTCAATAAGAGAACTTGTCTTCTTTTCACTATTCTTCTTTCTCATGAACAACATCATCTCTCGACGGCGTATTGCCGCAACTTCATCTTTAATAACTTGCTCTGCTAGCACTCCCTTAGAAATTAAACGCTTCATGTATTTACCACGGGTAAATTCATCGTCAAAAGTAAAAGAGTTGGCTATAGAGGCAGAGCTAGAATATTTAGATTTGGCATCATCTCTAACAGATTTCAAGTCCTCTTTTTCAGATTTTTCCTTTCTTTGTTCCAATATCCACCACTCTGGATCTCTCATAACGCAACCGCAAACGCACAAATTTAGAAGTGTACCAGCTAAAATCAAGATGGTTCCTCTCCATCCAAATTCTTTAATCAAATATTGTGTCATCGGTGCGTAAATAAATGTACCAACGCCTGTTCCACACGCCCCCAAGCCAACAGCGAGATTTCTTTTCTTTTCAAACCAGTAAGCAATAGAAACTACTGCAGTAACATAAACAAGTCCGAGACCTAAACCAGCGATAACTCCGAATGTCAACATAATCAATTCTATTGAGTTTGAAACAGATGCCAATACAAACCCAAGGGTAGAAATTAGTCCCCCCAATATTGTCATACTACGACAGCCATATCTGTCCACAAGAGCACTCATCACTGGTCCAGCAAGTAACGGCACTGCAATGAATAAGCTTCCAATCCAAGCAGTAGTAGCCTTACTTGCTTTAAACTCATCCAGAAATTCCATGTATAATAAACCAAATGAAAAACTTATTCCGTCGGCTATTACCGAGATAACAAAAGATGAAAAGACCACAACCCATCCCCATCCACCATCTGGAATTATCGCTTTAGGCGGTGCAGTATTTATCAGTTTCTGCTCCTCTTTGAGTTCTTTATCATAGCTTACGCTCTTGTTGTGGTTAGTTTTTTCTTGTCCCGCATTATTCATAGTTATCTTACAATTTTCATTATACTCTTCCGTTGTTTTACCATTTGTAGAAAGGAAATCATTACTACTTTCTACATCGGGGCTGGAGAATGTCGTGCCAATACTCGTTGTATCATCTTCGCCTTTCACAATTCCCGACGTTGATTCAGTTAAAAGAGATTCACGAACCGCATCTAGAGCCTTCGTTTTATGGAGTGGAGTGCGATTTCTTAGAACTATAGTATTTTCATCAAATTCCATTGCTACAATTTAAGATAATACTGGCAGTGAGATGGTTGATTGGCCCGATTAACGTCTTAATCTAGGATCCCTGGCAGAGTATCGACTAGACTGTCTCGCCACGCTGTTGAGTTTAAGCGAGTTTGGCTTGTTTTCAACAAGAACCATTAAGATCTTTATCAAAGAGCTGAAGTCTGCAGTTTTAAAGTGACCCATGCAAGGTAGTCACAGTCGAATCGTAATAAAAATCTTACAGCTGTTCTTGCTTGTCGATGGCATATGTGACGATGCACCTGAAAATTAAAATAAAATTCTGTAATACATATTAAAACAAAGTTGCCCTTCCTATTTCATACGTGAACAAAGTTTTTATAAGGTAAACTAGCCCCGTAGAATAAACATAATAAGTTTAACCTGCCTCACTGACCTTGACCGAGCTACATAAAAAGTTACTTACAATATTTAGTCAAGAACCATCGAATAGTATATAATTATATTACATTTACTACCGTGCTGAGTCGTCCATTAATATCTATACAACAAGAGGAATTAATAACAAAAAGAAGACATCAGTAGCTCATCTAATATTAGCACATTCAACAAAACAAACACGCTCTTCAGATTTATAATGTTTGTAGTGGTAATATGCAATTTTTTAAGTAGATAAATTAACAACTGATTTAAGTGTTGAAACGTCCTTTTTTAGCTACCGATTTAATCATAGAAATTTTTCCATAAATATTTAGTCATAGTAATTCTTAACAATAAAATAAAAGTTTGGCTTGTTTGAAATTTTAATATATCACAACACGATATGGTTTTTTTATAGAAAATAATACCCAAGTAAGTATAAATAAATCAATATATATATATCTAATTTGTTTATCATGCCGTGTGTATAGTTAGGTTAAGTCTAAGGTTAGAGCTACATACTATATTAGAAGTATAGGGGTTCTACTTTTAAAATAATATATTTAATGCGAAATATAGTTTCCATTGTCTATATAATGCCTGGGAAATAGGCATGATGAAGAAATTAAACAATGACGAAATGAAATTAATATTTATCTATATAGTTTCTGATAAATTTAATTAAAAATAAGAACACAACTAGGTGATTTCATTTAAGTAATAGTTGTATCTATAAAATTATACATTTTGTGCAAAGTAAATTAATATTTCTTGAAAATGGTTTCATTTAAAATCCTACTTTTTTTCGTTAGATTGTATTATGTACATTTATTAAATTAGGGAAATAAAAAATAAATAGATACATAGTTCTAGAAAAAAATAATTATAATCACATGTTTCATGATGAGCCTAAACCAAAACTAATTACAAACCCATTGTAATATTTAAATAACTAATTATAAAGGATATAAATAGAAGATAATTAAAAGAAGGTACAGTTAAAAGTTATAAGTACCTACAGAAAAAAGCGACATTATTAATATTTACTGTGCTGTAGTTCTATTCCTAGTATTAAATAATAAATATAAACATACATACCGAAATTATGTAAGAAATTCCAAAATACAATACCGCCAGCCACAGAGTCGCGACTTGTACAGGCCATGCAGGCTCCTAAAAATCGATATAACGTAGAAAGAACCATCATGAAGAGCTCTCCCTCCCCTCTGAGCGCATGTATTATCAACTTAAATCGATGGCGTTGTATTGAGTTCAAGGGGTCTTACGTAAATGGTCAGTTGGCTATGACGTATTAAAGTGTCTACGTGAAAAATAACGTAGATACGACGCGGACGATGAAAGTAGTGTCTACTCTTTATCCATGTCTTGAGCCAACTGCGAATTCGACGCGTATATTTTTTATATTTAAAACACTTTACGCTAACATGATTGGAAAATATATAGAACTAAGAAATCTACTGAAAAGTACTTCAAGGTCATACGATAAATATCTTCTTTCTTTAATATACAGAATAGCAACTAAGTAAACATAAATTAATTTATATGGTCTTGGAAAAACTATTTTTTTATTATTAATATTGGTATGAAGCTACTAGAGCGCCTTAACATTTATTAATGCAATTACTCTGTCGTGCGATATCACGGATTTAAAATATTAATTATTAGATTGATAACAGAAATTACTAAACAAGTGAATTTTAAGTCAAAATTCTTAGTAAATTATTATTTAAAAACCCGTCTGTTTTATTTGTTAATCTTTATTTTAACGTAAGTAAAAAATATGCTTGTTATAATAACAATGTCCCGTGAGGGCGGAAAATGCCATAACATGATTTAGATTAAATGGAATGATCTAAAAATAAAATATCGAATAGCGATTTAGCTTCACTTTGTGCCTTAGACGATATTTTATTTTTCTATTAGTATTAACCTTTATTGAATCGTACCTAAAGATGAATCATAGATGAAAGTTAGTGTTTTGTGCTTCCTTTCTAATTATATATTAATAAGAAAGAAAACACAAAATATCTGAAATATCCCGAGATTCTATACCCTATCATTTTTTAGTATATTATAGTGCTTGGCTATGTAGATAAGATGACTGTAGTTTACCAATTTATTTCGTATGCCACATCAGTTATACAATAATGCTATTATGATATAAATTGCTGACAGGACTTAGAGACCATAGTACAGGTTTATTTTTATAACGATCGGTTTTCAGTCCTTATTAATACATGTTTCTTAATACCACATTCGCTTGCCACCAAAGATGGTGGTGGTGGCAGATTTACCACTACCTTCTTTGATTACCTTAAGTTTGTTTACCTAACCTAACTTGACCTTGCTTAGTCATATCAACTGTGGTATTATATTCAAATAAAATTACTATTATGAATAAAAATTGTTTTTCATAAAAAGACTGATAATAATTAATAAAAATTCTGATTATTTAATTATCATTCTTCGCACTCTATTTAACAATGCTTTTAGAATGTTTCTAAGATTGCCATGACCCTGTAGTGCATCGAGAATGATTGGTCATTGGTGATACGCGAACCAGTGTTGCCAGATGGTCTCGGCACCCCTAGACTAATTTGATTTCCCTCCATAAATGCCCCAGGGATGCCTCCAAATACAAAAAAATAATAATTATTGTGTAGTGTTATTACTGAAATTTCATGTAATTTTAGAATTTGTTATTAATTAAAATCACATCACAGCTCAAACGAATATACAAAGGGTAAGGTTAACAACACGGATCCTATTCTTACGATGTGTACGTACTTTAATTTAGTTCCAAAATCAGGAACATACAATAGCAAAAAAACTGTATTTGACGTGTTTTTGAAATTTCCCCTAAGAACCCCCAAATGTTCTTTTCTCCTATTCTGCCCCTAACTAGGTTGAGAAACCTCTAAATGTAGGGGGAAAACTTCTGATATGGCAACACTGACGTGAACCACAATCTATAACATCCGAGTTCCGACAGTAGTGTTTTCCAGGTAAGTGAACTTTGAAGATATTATGTCGAATTTTTACCTAGTTTTGCACTAGATGAGGCTTGCCTTATGCTTATTAGTATAGTAACAAACAGCTAATAATACTGCTATAGTTTTTGAGCTAAATTTTTAAGTCCTTTTAAGATATTTCATGCGTTTTCTATTTGTGATGAATCATTTTATTATTATTGAAATGAACAGCGTGTTTTATGAGTATCATACCTAAAAATAATTAATTTACTTTTAACCACAGAACACTCCTGGCACAGACTCTCGATATCAACACCGTTTGACATTAGATGTCAATTGTTATTTTAATGACAAAAGCGTTGCATCCGGGAAGTGGCAACACAAACACGTTCTTTTTCTTGTCAAGTTGTTGGGAGACACGTGCGTAAATTACGCCGAAATATCTAAAATAATACAAAATGAGTGAAGGAACCGCGACTATTCGTACTCGCAAATTCATGACCAACAGGTAATAGTGATATTTCATGATAAAAACGTCAATTGATGTCGTCTTTCAAGAGTTATCACTGAGACAGGTTATGTGACTATGCTTGTGGTTTCAGATTGTTGGCCAGAAAGCAGATGGTATGCGATGTCCTCCATCCAGGCAAGCCCACCGTCAGCAAAACTGAAATTCGTGAGAAGCTGGCGAAGATGTACAAAGTGACACCCGATGTTGTTTTCGTGTTTGGTTTCAAGACAAACTTTGGAGGTGGCAAATCCACAGGTTTTGGTTTAATCTACGACACCTTAGATTTCGCTAAGAAGTTTGAGCCCAAACATAGGTTAGCGCGCCATGGATTGTACGAAAAGAAGAGACCCACGCGCAAACAGCGTAAAGAACGTAAGAACAGAATGAAGAAGGTGCGTGGTACTAAGAAATCTAAAGTAGGTGCGGCCGCTAAGAAGTGATGTGACGGTTTTTACTGTAAGTAATAAAATACCCAAAAAAAACTGCATTTTGTGTTTACCTTTATACATCCTAATAAGTTCTGTTGTATATAAGTCCCCAATACATTAAATTGTGAAGAGAACCTCAGTAATACTATAACTTTGTAGTAAAAAAGTGCAATTTCATAGAATTAAATATGTCTTCTACTACATTATATTTCAATTATATACATATTTGCTCTATCAAGGATACAGCACCTAGATTTTATATAAATACCTACATAGTGAATTTTATAGTATATTTTTAGATTCTAATAAGAAGTTAATTAAAATAATTGTTCAAAGATTCTTACAAATTTTATATCTAAACTCAAGAAAATTAGTAGAATTCAATTAAAATAGTGATCAATCAATTAAATCATTAACAGAGGCATTAAATATATAGTTCTATATCACATTTTGAAAGTCGTAGAATTATAAACCAAATTCTTCATTATACAGTTGATATACTGAGGGGCAATATCTCTGTGCTAATTTGGAATACAAGGAATGTTTTGGAACTTTTAAGTGATGAGTAAGTCTGTTCCAAATATGGTGCAAATAAGCATCGGGATAGTTCTCAGGATTACCATGCTGAAAGTACTGCATTCTATCATTATAATGAATTGGATACAAGTATTTTGGCTCTAAAACAGTAAATCCTGCAAACAATATATTTCTTTTAAATTACCAATTCAAATATATGTCATGAATGAAGTTTCTATTATTTAATATGTATTAAATATTTAAAAACAATCTAGATCCCAAAAGTTTAATCTGAGTGACCCTCCCTTATGATGTTAATGCCATCATAAGTGCATGTATAGCAATTTTTAAAAATATTTCTGTTGTGTAGAATCTTAAAATTAACTGAGTGAGTTAAGTTACTATTCAAGTACCTTGGCATTTTGAATTAGTCATTTTTGTTAAGTCATCAGTTCCACAGTACCTGGTTAAGACTCTTGTGACAACACCAGGACCATTATGTGCCCAATTATCGCTTTTATAATGTTTCACTATTTCACTGAAAGTAGATGGTTTATTATTACCATAAGGTAGGACACAACTATATGTTACAAGAGACATAAATTATAACTATTATTACAATTTTTTTTCTAAAGTATAAAATGCTTACTCAAGAAAATCAGATGCAACGTTTCTACCTAATGTATAATTATCCAAAGAAATTGCTGCCGAGTTAATTGTGAACACATCTTCTTTTGCAATCCAGTTTTCTCCTAAAAGATCAAATGATTTTACCACAACTACATCTGTGTCTAGGTACACCCCACCCCACTTATAAAGTGAGAGAAATCTTAGTACATTCGATGTATTTTCAATTGCCCAGCTAGTATTTTTCAATGTGCCATTTTCTATAAAAAATTGTATGGGTGTGTTTGCAGAGTATTCATCTATGTGTACTCTAGCTAGCATCACGTTACTGAACCTATACATTATAGACATTTTTCCTAGCAATGCTGACTTGGAAACAGGACCGCTAAAGAAGACGTAGATGTTTCTTTCTGGGTGACTTATTGCCGCCGATTCTATTGCACACATCTGGCGGGAATTTAAATATCCTTTACAGCTAGTGTCGTGGAAAAAAATCGGATATGGGGCAGGAGAAAACGTGCCATCGACGGTGGGGAGATAATCGTCACCATCAATATAATGACATGATATGTCATCACTTTTGTTGTTATGTATCAACTCGTACGTGGTAAGTTCACGTGTGCTATGCACAAGACAGTATAAGCTCAGGCCGAATACACATACAAATATGAATATTTCAATATTTCTTATAACTCTTCGAGGTTTAATGAGCATTTTAATTAATTTGATGAATAGTCTTGATATTACTGTCACTACACACTATCTACTGCACTATTATTGGTTCGGGTATCAGTAACTGCACTATACCATTACCGTTTTATTAAATAATAAAGTCTGTTACGGATTTTAAGTCGTTACTAGTATAATAGACGATATTTATTATAGTTACACGCACATCTGTTAGATTATTGTGTGAGTACTAACGCAGTTTCTCATAGTGTTTATAAATATCTGTTGAACAAGCCTTTCTATTGTAATAAAACAATAGGATGTAATCTTGATATTTTGTGTAGGCATATAAAAAGGGAGCGTTTATCCGATTTAGGATTACCAATTCGAAATTCTAAACCAACCTAGGAACATAAGCCTTCCTCAAAAAGAGATAGATATGCCAATGCGCGTAGAAGTTGCATTCAAATTATTTATTACTGGTTTTCAGTAAATCGTGACAAAAATCCTATATTACTAATAAATACGTGATAATTGTCATCGCTTTTACAATTAAAACACTGTTACGCTAATAACTAAGTATTAATATATGGTAATCAATAAAATAAGTAGGTGTATTAGGTAGTTATTTTTTATTAATCGTGAACTTACTACAAATTCAAATCTACATAGATTTTCTGTAAATTACATTTAAAAATATTGCATATAAATTGTATTAGACTAGAGAACAACTTTTTCAAAGTTTTAAACTAAATGTTCAGTAATAGCTGTAATAAGTACTTCTAAAATATTTAATAATACATATATCTCTGAAAATAGCTTGAAATCACATACCAAGGTGTAACATACGGTTGGTATATATCTACCTTCACAAATAACACCCGACAAAGAATTCTAGTGAAGTTATAATTATATCACGTTAGTCCAGTCAGTCAAGACAATTAATTCATTATACTTAATTCCAAAAGTTTTCAAATTTTGATGTAAGGGCGGGAGTGGTATTAAAACAAACTATAAAATTTTGCAACCTGCTCTGCGGTCCGGAACATTGTTAAAAATGCAATAAATGATAATTTGCTCAGTTCTTGAGACCAAAATTCCAAAAGTTCTGCAAAGTTGGAGTGGTGTTAAATATATTATTTTACATCACGTGTCAAATTTGCAACCAATTTAAGTGTACGGAATATTTTTTGTTATTAAAAATTAATGTTTTTCTTTATTAAACTGAAGGAAAACGTTCCAAAAGTTCTGCAATTTTGACAGATATATCGAAAATAAAATAAATAACAAAAAATGTTCCGTACACTTAGGTTGGTTGCAAATTTTATACGTGATATGAAATATTATATCGAAAACTTCCCCAAGTTTGCAGAACTTTTGGAATTTTTTTCACGACCATACAGCAAAAATTAATTTAATTGCAATTTTAACAATGTTCCGGACTGCGGACAAAGTTGCAAAATGAGATTTATTGTCGTCCCAATGTACCATTCACTTGACCGAAGTTTGAAAACTTTTGGAATTATTATCAAATTTTCGATTTCGAATGTCTATAATGACTGGTCTACGTATAGAAATCAGTAAAAAAGACTAGAAACGTCAAAGAAAGAATGAATTCTGATTGAGCAAAAATAATAGACTTAAATTAAAGCTTGGTCGAACTAAGTCCCATCTATAGAGGCCACGAACTTATCTGAAACATTTTCCAATGTATCTGTAAAATTGATTGCAATACTTAAAATTTATAAGCAAACGCATAATAAATAGCGGGACAGTGTTTCCTAGTAAGCTTGCTGTAACGGGATCCGATTCGTTTTTTTCTTCCTGTGCCGATTCCCATCTTGGTCCAGAGATAGTATGTGTATGCTGTCTCGTATCCCGGCAATTCGCCAAGCTGGGAAAAGTCCATTACACGTTGGCTTTCTATTGGATAGAAGAACTGCGGGCCGTAGATTTCAAATCCTAAAAAAGGGAGAGGTTTCATAAATTAACAAGAGACTGAAAATAACTAAGTTATAAAGTTTGTCGATTATTACCATTGCAAGAGATTGCAGCATTGCTGATAGGATTAGGCGTGGAACATTCTTGCTCTACAATCTTGGCCATTACATTTTCTCCATTCGTGCAGTCAAAATTTTTGTGATGTTTTATAAGTAATCTGGAAAAGAATTAATTATAGCGATCATTTCACCATCATACAAAATTCTCCTATGACTGGGCACTATACCTTAACGCGGCTTCAGCAATAGATCGCCTTTCTTTAGAGATTGCAAGTATACCAGAAGCTATGGATTGATCATCAGACTTCGGAACCCAATTCCGAGGTAATGAGCTCAACGACTTCGTCACTATAAAGTCTTTTTCCATGAAAATGCCTCCCCATTTGTACAGCGTTATATATTTCACCAGAACTTCCGTGAGGGCTATAGCGCAATCGGTATCGTTTAAAGCTCCACTCGATACGAATCCTTCTGCAGGTGTACCCATAGAAAATTCCTCAATGTTAACTCGAGCGAAGTGTATATTTGGAAGCTTCATGAGGACTTTTAATACGTCATTCCTTTTTAATTCTTCATTTGAAACGGGACTGTTGAAAAGAACATAGATCGGCCAATCCCGGTGCGCTCTCGCAGCGGATTCAATAGAGCACGCATCCTTTGGATGAAAAACGCGAACGTTGCACGAGGGATCATTGAAGAATATCGATCGACCGGTCGGATTAAACGCTGTGATACTTGATAAATTATTATCATTGGTATCATAGTAACAGCTTATATCATCTTTCCACTTTGTGAGTGAAAATGTGGTGCCTAAAGTGTACTTAAAGTATACTATAAAGCTTAGGGCAAAAAGAGATAAAGTGACGTAGTTCCACCTTCGTTTGATTCGTATGTGGACCTTCCGGTTCACTACTATACTTCTTAGTATAACCTTTGACATCTTAACGTAGTCAATTCAAAAAGTTCGAAATTCAGCGCACACCACAGCAACAGGTATTTAAAATTCTTTGTCACCGGTTGTTGGATTTCGAATCATCAGTATGCAATCTTTTAAATGATAGTTGCAAAATGCACCCTGCACGGGCAACGGTTGCATCGAACTAAGTAAAATTGGACATATATTCGCCCTTGGTACAATTTATAGGCGCAATAAAGATGTAATTAAATGTTTCTTGTACAAACTTATGAATTTATGGTTAAAACAGGAACAACGAACCAGAGAGCATTCGATTCCCATTATGTTGTCCGTTATATTTAACGTAAAAATATTTTATGCTTAACACGAAACTCTTAACAAATAAAATCTGTTTTTGACATTAGTATTTCATTTAAAACTGGTAAAATGCTCACGAAGTAATATTTTTACATCTAATATATAAAATTCTCGTGTCACAATGTTCGTACCCATACTCCTCCGAAAAGCTCGACCAACTCTTATGAATTTTGTTACGCATATTCAGTAAGTCTGAGAATCGGCTACTATCTATCTTTCAAACCCCTTATCAAATCAAATGTTAATGTCCATCCCTAAATTTTTATATGTTTGTTATTGTATTGTATGTATTTTTTTATGATACAGCATACAAAAATACATACAACTCTTAATTTTCACCCCTCTACGACCAACCCAAATTTTTTTATTTGTTAATTAAAATCTTATGACTATAACTCTGAGGTTTATATAGAGAAAAGTTCACAGGAAAACCTAAAGTTTTCATTCCAGAAAACCGAACAGTCTTTGGGGTAGCATAGCAAAATCTTCCATGTTGGTATGTACTAAAAAGGTAGGCTAAGTAAAATCACATTAAGGAGAAACGAAGTTCGCGGGGGCAGCTAGTTTTATATAAGATAATTTTTTTTTTGTTACGTGTATGTTTGTGAATAAGGTAATAAAGCATTAATAAATAAATAAATACATCATACAAGTAACATGAAATCCTTTGGGAATAAAATATGCTAATAAGTCTTCCCTTGGACCACGGCGCAAGGAAAAAGCTCGCATGCGCTGTAGCCTATTCCCTGATCAATCATATTCGCATCTGGGCTCGAGTTTATTTATATACAGCCTCTAACGATCGAAGCTTTTAACGGCGCAATTAATAATTGCGACCTTGACTA
Organism: Pieris napi; assembly: GCF_905475465.1. Taxonomy (NCBI): domain Eukaryota; kingdom Metazoa; phylum Arthropoda; class Insecta; order Lepidoptera; family Pieridae; genus Pieris; species Pieris napi. The sequence continues at coordinate 8,461,604 of NC_062238.1, read as the reverse complement.
ACTTTTTTTAAAACGATTATCGCCTCGTAACTATTGGTTAAGGTTGGTTGTCTTACTGATGGGTTACGGTGTCCTGGGTTCGATTTTTAAAACCAAAAATTTACTTAGGCACAAAAGCGGCGGAATATCTTTGTTTTCTCTCTATCTCTAATAACTCTTTTTGCCATCTACAAAATCCTCATACTACTTATACCTGGCGTAGACATTATCATCATTTTTACTTCATATATTGTAAAAAATAACTGTCTTTGACCAGCACGGCTACCAACGGGTTTCCCTCATAAAGAAGCAAAGGAAGGAAGGAATCTCTAGATTACAATAAAAAACCAATAACGTTGGATAACTTTATTATATCCTTAAGTATACAATAAATATCTAATAATCAGACTATTACAAAAATTTGCCTCATTAAATTACATGCAAAGGTGCTAATTGGTAGATTGCAAGCAGAATATCGCATCTAATTTGAACATATTAATTATATACAGTGAAAGATGTCAAATACATACAATATAGATGGCAGTATATGTTATCTTTTTCTAATAGTATCATTAAGAAAGGGGTATCACTAAAACGTACGTATATTATCAATACATATTCGGTATGTTTGTACTAAAATAAATACTGCGTAATAAACTATCACAAGATGCAATTATGTTTTAATACACAGACAATTTCGAGATAATTTGCACCTAATAAGCAAAATACTGTTAAGGCTTTTACAATTACCGTTAATGTTTAAATTATATTACAATTCACGAGAAACTCGGAAAAATCCTATGAATATATGAATTGTGAATGGCGGACTTATGAACTCAATTATTCTAATTGCATTCCTTTAACAAAAGTGCTATTTCGTCTCTCTTCGTCCAATTGTGTTTACGCTGTGATGAAAAGAGACAAATGAGTACTTTAATTAAAACGGTGCAATCAGACTGATTTATTTTCTATGACTATTTCTATATAAATGAATCACATATTCTAGCGCAAAACTCGAATATGGCTGGACCAATTCGAGTTTTATTTATTTCTTGAACTCTAAGGTTTTTATGGAAAGAGAAGTTGATTGCTTCAAGGAAACAAATATTACATAATAATATGTTGGCATGTTACTAAAAAGGTAAGCTAAGTAAAACAATCATATCAAGGCGAAACGAAGTTCGCGGCTAGTAATAAAAAAATATATAATTGCGCTACAACCCTATATAAGTCTTGGCCTCTGATTGCATCTGTTTCTACGATCATTTATATGGCAAGTAGGTGTGCCTTCTGTGACTGACACATGTCTGATTTAAGGCATTCCGGTATCCTCACGGTGTTTGCCTTCACCGTAGGAGCAAGTGCTAATTCAGCACATAGAAAATTCCATTGGTGCACAGCCCATAGAGCGCACTACCTCAGGGATGAGGGTAGCACGCTGAAGAAACTGTGCTTATGTTTTATAACTTCAAATGCCAGAAGACCTATTACATTATTTAAATTAACAGTATGCCAGGATAAGTACAATAAAAATACTTTCGTAAATTTCGTATCAAATATAGAGGATCAAATTATACTAATTAAATTAATGTGCGTAGTTTCTAAGTATAAGGGAGCGTTCAAGTATTGCGTAACGCAATTTTTGGGGATTATTGACCCCCCCCCATGTAACTCGCCGTAACGGTTTTCAGTACCCAAGTATTGTAAAGCGTTTCGTGATCACCTAGTGACTATTATGTGGTGTAAGTCGAAAAAAATATTAACAATAACGCGTAATTTAATCCCCTCCCCGCATAGTAACGTTTTACAAAAGGAAAAAAAATACGTTACGTAATACTTGAACGCTCCCTAAGGGACTTTGACCATTTCAAATAGAGAAGGGCTTTTTACTTTTCAAATACACGAATGTGAATTACTTCATGGAACGAATGTCGGGTGGAGGGAATTTCTTTATGAGATACGATTCAAACTAGGTGTTGAAACTACTACGCCCGTGATTTGATGGGCCGCCCGTAAAGTGTACGGAAGGATGGTGGAAGTACGTTAGCCTATATTTTGAAATAAAAAAAATGATCGAAGTTACTAATAACTCTGATTTGAAAAGTTTAGTTCCGTTTTTTTATTTAAAAACATCTAGTTTTATTTTGTATTAAAGCCTAAATTTTCTATTTAACGGTTTGTTTTGGAAAAATATTTAAAAAATAAGAATTTCAATACCGTCAATTCTTTAGAAGCCCATTATTTGAAAAATAAAGATCATACAACGAAAAAAATTACTGGGGAGTCATACCTATTAGAAATACAATTAAGCTGACTATGAACAAATTTCAGAACGTCCACTTCACTTGAAGTCTCCCAGCAGGAAATGTAAAATTAGAAGCATTTTGTCGGTCATTAATTCTTTTTTTTTTTAGAACGGGGGGCAAACGGGCAGGAGGCTCACATGATATTAAGTGATACCGCCGCCCATGGACACTCTATGCCAGAGGGCTCGCGAGTGCGTTACCGGCCTTATTCAATTCATTGATGCACGTTGATGATATTTTGATAAAGCGAAATGAACAACGAAATTGAGTTCAGGGATCAAAAGGATTTATTAGCTCTAATATATACGTCCATATTTTAAATCGTATCTCAAGTCACAATCTTCACTTCGTACAGAAAAAAATGACAGCTTTTGAAACTAGATTTAACTTTGATTCACGATCTAGACAACGGCCCAGAGACTCAAATTGACAATTTAAAATTACCTTTGGTTTGTACCAAAAATATAAGACAATAAATAGACTCCCGTTTGTCAAAATCGGGGTTATACTTTACTAAGTGTCAACTTAAATTTTTACCCTCAACTTCGACTTAAGAAGAACTTATCAAACTTTGGATTTATAATAAATATTATGGTATGTTACATTAGCTTAATTAAAACTATTTGTATACAGTCGGCTGGATATAAACAAAAATGCTTTTAAATCAATAAATACTATAAGACCGTATAAACGTACTAAATAGCCATTCAAGTTATAAAGAATTTTCTGTCTCTTTCCATCTCAGTATTAATATAATTTGCAGGAACGAGACAAAACACACTTATAACACATACGCTTTGAAGGTTTTATCTGGTATTGTTAAGGTAAATAATAGTACGTTTATGATTAAACAATTCAAATTTAGAATAGACTATATTCTAAATTCAAATGTACAAGCGTTTAAATTTCATATGTGTGCGTAGCTCATATACAGTGTAAATCTTATTTACTACAGAGTAAAGACCAAATACGAAAAATAACGGCACAGCCAATTAAAAAAATTATTGATATCACAGTATAGCAATTTTTGGTGTGACAATGTGTGAAGTCGACTGTATGTATGGTATAGTGTGCAACAAATAAGTTGGCCAGTGTCGTTGTTTATGGTTATCTATTAATTGCAGAATCTGGCCAAGTTACGTGCCTTATAATACTACATGTAAATTGCCTTTGGCGTGTGTGATGTTACTCGACCGTTTCGCGGCGCGATGGCGAATGCGCACGCGCAGGTTCCTCATCTTTATCTTTCTTTACGCAGCTGAAAATGACATTATATTAAATGAAAAAAGCAAAGTAAACAATAACTTTAATTAATGTGTAAAATCAGTAGGTAACTGCACTCTTAACTTAATACTTCAATGAACGAGTTGAATTGATTATGATAAATTTTTATATAGTCAGACAGTCCAAGTACTCCAGATAGGTACGCGAATATCGATCAATATGTCGCAGTAACGTAGGTAAATCAGAGAGTGCATTGAATCTCTAGACATTTAATTAAAGATCGATATTCAATCAAGCCGCTAAAGTCTAGTGCTAAAGTCAGACTAGTGACTGAACGAAACGTTTAACAAAACCGAACGAAGCATTTCAACTTTGGTAGGGTGACTAAGATATTTGATTGGAAAAAATATATATTATATATTATCCTATATATGTTGTCGTATATATTTTCCTTAATAATATTTCATTATTTAGGAAAATGAATAGCCAGTAAAAATATTTTTTTATGATAAATTAATTTAAAAAAGTAAAACTAAAATAATATAAAAAAGAAAAACTCTAAATGTAATCAGCTGTTGTCGTGACCGCCATCTTGTTTTACATTATTAATTAACACGCTGGCTTTCGGTAAGACAGATAGTTAAACATTTTCGACGCTGCTTTATTTAAATCAAAATGCTAGAGAATTGATTGAATATCGATCTTTAATTAACTGTCTAGAGATTCAATTAACACTCTGATTTAACTACTTTACTGCGACAGACATACAACGCCGACTATTATTATTATTTTCTTTTATAATATCCAGGGATTCGAACCGGAGACCTCATTCGACCATTGTCTCATTGAGATCTATCTATCTAACCATGGATTTTTTAGCTTTTTTGTTTGTTTTGTAAATCAAAAGTACCAGGATAACATAGAGCACAAGGTTACCTATATACATCACTAGTAGATTGCAGTGTGCCGCCGTGTGTGAGGAGAAGCCGTCTTCCGGTAACAGGGGGAGGGGGGGCCCACCACGAGACCACTCTTCCTACAACTGGAACCCGACGTAATAACCCCTCTTGGGAGGCTTCCCGCTCTAACTCCTCTTGAGCAGCTTCTATACCTGGAACGAATTTATAATTAATTAGTGAAGGGCCTCATAGCCTAGCGGTCTTATTAAGTGGCAGCTAGGTGAGGGGTATCGGGTTCGATTCCCGGTTCGAGGGCAAGTTTTAATTTAATTTAAATTTGTTCTCGGCCTTTGGGAGGGTTGTGCGGTACCGGGCGAGTGCCTAAACCGTACATGGAGGACATGGTCGAATTTCTAAGGCAAAAAGCACGAATTATAAAAATCTTATACTTGACGATGGCTAATGCACAAACCGTGCCAGAAAAAAAAAAAAATTATAATTAGTGGCGTTACGGGTTGTAACGTTGTATGGAAGGAATTTATACGTCTTGAGTATAGATATACGTACTTTCAGAACCCCTTATTCATAAAAAAATAATTTAAATTGTACTATTATAAGTAGCTCTATCTCTTTTTATCATAACGTAAAGCAGTTTGTTAGAAAGAGACAAAAGCGTACTGGTTAAAAAATAGGACAGTTGGCTCATAATAAAAACCTTTCTGCCAAATTCGCAATTAGTGCGTAATGGTCTTAGGTTCGATTCCCGGCGACACCGTTATTTATATTAAAAGTCTGTTTTTTTAATATTTATTATATATGCACAAAGCATTATAGTAATAGCAAAAAGTATAAGATAATTTACCTTTTTTTAATACTTCAGTCATATCTGTAAGCACCTTTGAACTCTCCTCAACCTCTTTACCGGCCGAAAGCACCAAGTCTAACAACTCTTCAACATCGGTTTCTGCCGTTACCATGCCGAATCTTAAAATAAAAAAAATCTCATATAACCTCGTAGACTACATATTTTTAAATCATAGTATAGGTATGTTATCTAAAGCTGGCGGCTTCAACACATTTACACTTTGTGCTTGTGTAGTGTCTGTGAATAAGCGCGAGACGTGATGTCAAACTGAAATACAATCACAAATACATCACGAAAAGACTGTCCGTCTCTCTCGCGCTCGGTCAAGCTTATGAGTATAAAAGAGACAGTTATTGTTTTTCTTTTTGCTACTGTTTATGTTGATCTTTACTGTTTTATATTATTATTATTTTATACTTGTTGATCTTTTTTCAAACATTACCTAGGCAATCTCGTGAAATGGTGCACAATGTTTTCATTTATTTTAAAATAAAAACAGTTTAATGAAAAAATGTTATATTTAATTTGACATCAGATGCGACTGGGGTTTCTAAGAGGAGTATTGAAAGAATAGTTAGTGAAGTAAAAGTGAAGTGTGTTGAGCTAGAAGGAAAAATGAAAAATTATTTACACGAACTACTCTTTCACGTTCTTGGTCTGGCTTAGAACTTTTGGATCCATCCTCGTATGCACCTAATATTTATATGTATTTGACACATTTTTATTTATTTACAACCCACCCAACCTTACTAAAACCAGAGTGGACTAAAATGTATAGCATGGGAAAAAAATCATATTTTGAAACATACTGTATGTGAAATTGCATTAGTGTGAGTACTGTGAACCCGCCAGCTTTCGATAACCGACCTATAACGAAAGTATGAAATAGCCGCAAGTATATTTTTACCCAATTGTGGAGTCGTTAACTGAATTAATAAAATTTCCGCAATTTATCACTACATAGTATAAAGAAACTCGCTTTCTCTGTCCCTATGTATGCTTAAATCTTTAAAACTACGCAACGGATTTTGATGCAGTTTTTGAAGTTATACTTTTTTAGGCGCGTTATGAAAAATTGATGAGAGTGAAATTTTACGATGCGCGCGCACCGTGACACAAAATTAACAGAATGAAGTTGCCCACGGAAGATGCTTCGGCATTGGACATAATGTAAAAACAACATTCGAATAATAATAGAATTTATGTTACACTTAATGTAAGAGAATAATAATAAATATTAATTTAATTTTTCAACTGTAAACTGAACTTTATTGACTATAATGACTCCTTTTCCAGTCTTTGATTATTTAATTGTAATTATTTGCATGCAATCAAAAACTATTTTTAATAATGCCAAAGAAGTATTTATTTCTGTAGTGTATTTAGTATCAGGGGCGGTCGCTAGTATTTATTAAATGAAAATAGTATTTTTTCTCACCTAACACAAAACATACCATCCTCGCCTTCGCCGCACGAAAAAGCGCCATCTGTTGCCCGCAACGTGTGAACTAACTTTCTATTTAACGAGTTTATGTCTTCTGAGCGTGCGTCTTCCCAGCCCGCTGGAACGTATCTGACACCACCAAGGCCTGACCACACAAATTTAATTAGCATTAAATATTTTTTTTATTATACAATTATTATTACTCTTAGAAAACAATCCCCATCCAGCAAACCGGACCGAGTGAGAGGTTATAAAAAAGGAGGGGAACACCGGATTGGGGTTATTCTGCATTTGGCTCTCGGACGTGACGGACGTTTCGGTTGTGTTTGTGTATTAATTTCGGCCTTTAGTTGTGTTAATTATTATTTTTGGTCGATTATTATTTTATTGTTGTAGTTAGTTAAGTAAAATAATTTTGTAAGCAATAAAACTGCCTAGGTTGGTTAAGTGCTTTGATTTTTTTATATATCTACCGCTTCTGATCCCTAAGATTATACATATTATTTACGAATTATTTAGAAACAAGATCACTTCAAGCTATACATGAAACCATGGTGAACCTTCTTTGTACCAAACAGCTCGTCAGTGCATTGCCGGCCTAATGTTTTTCTGTTCTTAAATGACAAATTTAATTTGGGAACTATTGATTTCTTTCTGTCATACAAAAAGTAATTAAATCATAAAAATCCATAGGCGAATGCTACACGCTCGATATTTATCGTGATATTTGGATCGTAATCCAGAATCACGATGTGTAGTACAGGCGTATCACGTATCGTGATACGGATCGCTGGATTTCTAGAAATCTAAAAATCCACGATCAATTATCGTCGATAAATATCGAGCGTCTAGGGTATGGTCGATATTTATCGCGTCACTATTAATGCTGCCAGCGATGGAAGAGGACGCGCATATATGGAGGCAGAATAATATAGAGAATTCATACTTGTATTAGAAACATTACCTATAAGAATGGGACACCTCTAATGCAAACTAGGCAAACTACAGAAAATAATTTAAAAAATAACAGATTTGAAACGATCTGGTGCTGCAGCGGAAAATGTTTACAATCCAAAGTCTTGGATATTGATATATATCAGCATATACTGATAATAATAATAATAATAATGGCAACGCAAGCTTTCTTAATATTGTTACTCATATTGTAACACGAAACGTACGAGTGTACTCAATAAAATTTACCGTCGTACTGACGCGATACGTATCGAGTGTGTAGTATACTAAAAAAATACCAGATAAATATCTCGATAAATATCACGATAAATATCGAGCGCGTAGCATTCGCCATAAGATTTTCCTTCTTCTCTAGGTAAAAAATATTGCTTTAAATTTATTATTATCAAGTGACAATTGGGACATTTCACGTGAAGCGGACAGGGAATAAAAAGTGAGGTTCTGAAAATCGACCACATTCGGCCCATTTGTACTTCTAGTAGGTATGAATGTGTATGCAAAATATTTTTTTTTGTATAGGTAGTGTATATTTACCAAGTTATAGCTTTCAAAAGAATTGTCGTTGATCGGTACTACAATTTTTCGAAAGTAATTTTTCGAATATAACAAATCTACTATAAAATATTTTACATAGCGATACATATTAAAAATATACTGTTCTTTTTGACATTAAAAAAAAAATTAAAAATTAAAAAAAATTAATGGCCAATACCGGAAGTAAACTTTTCAAACCAGAATTACAGTCACTTCAACCAATTTTTTATTTTCTTTTTTTTTTCTTTAAAAATATAGCTTAAATGATAATGAAAGTACACTAGAAAATTTAAAATGGGATCTCTATTAATTTAGGAGATACGTTGAATAATATACACCCGCGTCGCAAGGGGCGCCATATGTAGCGCTTGCAAGGTTGAGCAGTTTGCGCGATATTGCAACTTTATTAATATTTTATATCGTTTTAGTGTATATTTAACCTCATTTAATGATATGAAATAAGTTTTATTAATATAGTGTAATATAAATATAACTACATAATACAAATATAAGTTAATAATATATTATAAAGAAAAAACGTTTTTGGAGCAGATATTTTCCTTAAATTTTTAAATTTTCGATGAAGTCACAATCGTCACAATGTCACAAGAAACAATCTCCAAAAATTGCGTGAAGTCATACTTGAACGCTCCCAAATACGTCAAACTTCATGACATGTTTGACAGCTAGAATAGAACTAGATTTAAATTACTTTAGAATATAGACCTAAACGATTAACGTACCAGCCCATCCCGGTACATGGATAAGTCGTAACGCCGGATGTTGAGCCACTCTCTCCTGAAACGGTTCCCTCAAAGCCACAGTTGCGTGTAAGACATTCAGCTGAGCTTCTAGAACGGAGGCCCATGCTTCTACTGAATCCTCTTCTAGAAGAGACCCTTCGAGGGGACAATACCTCAGGACCACACCATAACTTTCTGTTTCGCATACTTCTATGTGAATCTGAAACATCTCTGTTTTTTGGTTTGATTTCTCTTTATTTCTTTAAAGATAGCGAGTTTTTGGTTTTGAAAATATATATAATGAATCCGTAATATATATTATATATATAGTATATAGTAGTATGTAGTATATAGATACTGGCAAACTTCTTGAGCATTAAATAAGGGAGTGATCGTACACATACACACACACACACAAACTTCAACTGATTTACCAATCACACGATCGACACGTCACTCTCCCGCCGCCCCTCCCAGTGATACCTAAATATCGCTTCTGCGCAGGCAAGGACATTTGTTCAAGATGTTTGCCGGTATCTATATCATATGCATAGAACAGGCTCGAACAATTTCGGCTCAATAACTACTATTAGTTTAATTAGTATAATCAATTTTTATTTATAACTTCAGCTAATTTTTTTTTACCTTTTTTTTAAATATATATAGCTGATCTTACTCAGGGCATAGCATTATGGTGAATAAATTTAAAAGCGATCCAGTAGTAAGTTTAAAAAAAATTACTATAAAATCATATTTATAATTTCTGTA